>NC_090258.1:44309439-44315990 GCF_037325665.1 Littorina saxatilis | reverse complement strand
CCCCCCCCCCTCCTCTACTATTGTCACTGCCTCCCCACCCCCTTCCCCACCCACCAGCTCCCACCCCCACACATCAAGTCAGTTGACACACCTCTCTTCGTCGCATCACATCGTTTCTTATCCGGTGCGCGAGACATTCAGTCTTGCGACGAAGAGAACACGTGCACCTTAGCTCACGTGAAGCGCTAAAAATAGCTCTGTCGTCGGATGCTGGGAGTTAGGTTACCAGAAAATGGAGTGCTGAGTGTCAGCAAAATGTCGTGAATGCAATCGAGAAGAAGAAGAAGAAAGAAAGAAGAAGATAAAAGAAAAAAAATAAAGATGAAAAAACATTCACGAACACACAAACACGCACACACACAACCACCCGGCCACACACGCACACACACAACCACCCACACACGCACACAACCACCCACACACCCACACCCACGCACGTACACACACAACCACCCACACACGCGCACAACCACCCACACCCACACACGCACACACCCACCCACACACACCCACACCCACACACGGCATAACCACCCACCCACACAACCACCCACACACACAACCACCCACCCACACACACAACCACCCACACACACAACCACCCACCCACACAACCACCCACACACACAACCACCCACCCACACACACACAACCACCCACACACGCGCTCACATACAGACACGTACACACCCACAAACAGGTTATGATTTTTGAGAAATGTTGAACTATTCATAGACTGGTAACAGTACCAAATAGTGTTAATTAATTACTTTTAAATTATTAGCAGTATGCAGGGATAGGCCATGATATGTTGAACATTCTTGCCGAGTTCTAGAAAAATCTAGTGGGGGAAAGTCTATTTTTAGACCAAATGAAACCATTTGAGGATTATTGCAACTGAGAATATGGCAGTATTATAGCTTGCAGCACAGTGAACATTGTTTCATGCAGTATGGGTTGATTAACTTGTGTCATGTTTTCAACTAAAACAAGAAGAGCAAACGCTCGATCGAGTCACTTTCGCAGTTCTGAATATTATATGAGGCATCAGATGGACAGCAAGAAATTGCTATTCACAACACAATGAGTCACGTTCACATAAAATTTGAGCCCAGTCACTTTTATAGTTTCCGAGAAAAGCCCAACGTTAAGTTGTGTGTTGCCGAACAGAAAAGGCTAGTTATCTCCCTTGTTTTTCTGATAACGTTCGTAAAAGGCTACAGATGTAAATACTTTGATGTAAAGAATAATCCTACAAAGTTTCAATCACATCCGATGAACTTTGTCAAATATATACAAGAAGAGCAAACGCTCGATCGAGTCACTTTCGCAGTTCTGAATATTATATGAGGCATCAGATGGACAGGAAGAAATTGCTATTCACAACACAATGAGTCACGTTCACATAAAATTTGAGCCCGGTCACTTTTATAGTTTCCGAGAAAAGCCCAACGTTAAGTTGTGTGTTGCCGAACAGAAAAGGCTAGTTATCTCCCTTGTTTTTCTGATAACGTTCGTAAAAGGCTACAGATGTAAATACTTTGATGTAAAGAATAATCCTACAAAGTTTCAATCACATCCGATGAACTTTGTCAAAGATATAAAATGTCTAATTTTTCCTTTGACGCTGACCTGTGACCTTGAAAAAGGTCAAAGGTCAACGAAACCATCGTTAAAGTGTAGAGGTCATTGGAGGTCACGACTAAACAAAATATGAGCCCGATCGCTTTGATAGTTTCCGAGAAAAGATATAAAATGTCTAATTTTTCCTTTGACGCTGACCTGTGACCTTGAAAAAGGTCAAAGGTCAACGAAACCATCGTTAAAGTGTAGAGGTCATTGGAGGTCACGACTAAACAAAATATGAGCCCGATCGCTTTGATAGTTTCCGAGAAAAGTCCAACGTTAAGGTGGTGTCTACGGCCGGCCGGCCGGCCGGCCGGCCGGACGGCCGGCCGGACAGACTAACACTGACCGATTACATAGAGTCACTTTTTCTCAAGTGACTCAAAAATAGCATATGTGGCAATTTCAAAATCTGTTCCAAATAAGAATTTAACCATTTAAGAATCTCAACAACAAAAAAGGCCCCCGAAGATCATTTGTAAGAAATGACAACTGATATCTGCAAACCATGTCATATACATGGACATGATCTAGCAGCATATTAAAACTTATATTACTCATAAAGTTCAATCCATTTGAGGATTGAACCATTCAGGAGTTTTACCAAAATCTGTCCCAAATAAGAATATAACCATTTGAGAATCTTAACAAACAAAAAAGGACTCCGAAGATTTGTAAGAAATGACAACTGATATTTGCAAATCATGTAATATACATGGACATGATCTAGCAGCATATTAAAACTTACTCGTGGTTGTGGGATGGGCCCAACTGAACGTCTTCTGTGGCTGCTGGGCATGCCAGCCAGTGCTCATGTCAACACATCCATGCAGCTTGTTACTGGTGTGGAATTTGCAACAAGCGAACAGCACAAAGACTGTAGCCAGGCCAGACAAGTCAGAGATCAAGCTGATACCCTCAAGCTCATCGGCTACTTTTTAACTCATACTCATAACTCATAACATTTTATTGATCCAACAAAGGAAATTAATTTAGTCATCAGCACATATAGGTCATTAATTAATAACTATAAAAGAATAAAAGAAGAAAATTCATAAAACCCATGATATAAAAATACCCTTTAAGCCGGAATCCATTCGACCTTGGTGACAACAAGTTGAGGGATTTGTCCAGTGGCCGGGAATTTGATGAGGTTGTAAACGTGGAAAGTGCACAACAGATTGGACAGGATATTGTTACCCAGATAACCGGCAGGACCATGGATGACGTGCACATGAAAAAGTCAGACCAGGCTGTCACAATGGCAACCAAGACGACGACTGTCTTTACCAACAATGAACCATTTGCAGTAGACCCAAACCTCCTTTTCCAGCGTTTAACAAAGATTGCACAAGTGACTCCTGAACGTCTGCCTGAGTGCTTTGAGTTTGAACTCAGCCCCATCCCTACAGCTCTATTTGATAAAGCAGGACTACCTCGGGAAGCAAGAAAACATGAACTGGCAAAATACATTTGGGCGGCCACAAAGCAAGACGTAAAAGAGCTCCCAAAGGATGTGACCTATGTGCTGGATGGAGGGGCACTTCTGTACAGTCAGACCTGGAGCAAAACCGCGACCTTCGTCCAACTCATTGCATGCTACGTGGACTTCGTCATACGACACTATGGACTGGCAACCGTAGTTTTTGATGGATACGGCAGTGGCCCTTCAACGAAAGACGCAGCCCATCTACGAAGAAAGAATGGTCTAAAAACAACAAATGACGTCCAGTTTGAAGATGACATGTTTGTTGCTGATACAAGGGAAGCATTTCTCAAAAATGAAGTCAACAAGCAACGGTTCATCAACAGACTTTCCAAAGCTCTGGAAGACAGCGGGATAGAAGTTATCCAAGAAGATGGTGATGCCGACTGCTGCATTGTGCGCACTGTCCTGCAAAAAGCAACTGCTTATCCCACTACTTTGGTAGCCAACGACACAGACCTTCTCATCCTCCTGTTATACCACACTCAAGAATTCCATGGGAAGGTGTACATGGCAGCGGGAGAAAGGAACTGGGACATCAAAGTAGCACAGACCGCATTGAATGCAGAGTGCACAGACCTGAGCAAAACGCTACTGTTCTGCCATGGCTTTGGAGGCTGTGACACAACAAGTGGACTGCATTCCATAGGGAAAGGAACGATCCTGAAGAAATCGGCAAGATCTTCTTTCCTAAGGGAACAGTCACAGGTTTTTGAAACACCTCGGACATCCTGTGAAAGAATCATCAAAGCTGGGGAGAAAGCCATGGCATTTCTCTACAGCAACGGCGAAGAGGAAAGAAGTCTCAATTCCTTGGGGTACGTAAAGTACCAGCAAAAACTGGTGACATCAACATCTTCAATTGAGCCTCAACAGCTTCCACCAACATCAGCAGCAGCTCAGTTCCATTCAATGAGATCCTACAACCAAATACAGGAGTGGATTTCACTGAAAGGAGAAGCCATGGACCCACTAGAGTGGGGATGGAATATTACAGGGGACAAAATGTTCCCAATCTACACAAACAGAACCCCTGCTCCGGAGGACCTCCTTCACCTCATCCGCTGCACATGTAAGACCGACTGTTTGACCCGGAGGTGCTCGTGTCGGTTGTACGGATTGCCATGCACAGCAGCCTGTGCTCACTGCAAGGGTGAAAGTTGTTATAACAGTGCGGGTCACGAAGAGGAAGTAGACGATCTTGTGTGTGAAATTTGAATCTGGATTGTAGGTTTTAGTAGTGTGTGACTAGAATTGTAACCGGTTTGAAACAATATATCGACACACGTGATCATAATATAAAAAGACATCTGACATCTGGGAAGATATAGGTTCCAGAAAAAAATTACATTGACAGTTGTGCAAATCTGAGAGAAAGAGCAGGAGAAAAGGTCCTGTCAACAACCAACTGGTAAGTCCTGTTTTCCTAAAATATTGAACAAAATTGTATAATTCCTGAATGATTCAATCCTCAAATGGATTGAATTTTATGAGTATTATAAGTTTTAATATGCTGCTAGATCATGTCCATGTATATTACATGATTTGCATATATATATATCAGTTGTCATTTCTTACAAATCTTCGGAGTCCTTTTTTGTTTGTTAAGATTCTCAAATGGTTATATTCTTATTTGGGACAGATTTTGGTAAAACTCCTGAATGGTTCAATCCTCAAATGGATTGAACTTTATGAGTAATATAAGTTTTAATATGCTGCTAGATCATGTCCATGTATATTACATGATTTGCATATATATATATCAGTTGTCATTTCTTACAAATCTTCGGAGTCCTTTTTTGTTGTTGAGATTCTTAAATGGTTAAATTCTGATTTGGAACAGATTTTGAAATTGCCACATATGCTATTTTTTTTAGTTAAAAACATGACACAAGTTAATCAACCCATACTGCATGAAACAATGTTCACTGTGCTGCAAGCTATAGTACTGCCATATTCTCAGTTGCAATAATCCTCAAATGGTTTCATTTGGTCTAAAAATAGACTTTCCCCCACTAGATTTTTCTAGAACTCTTTCATGTGATTATTTGGTGCCTATAGACTGTAACAAAACTTAAATGGGTTTAAAAGGAATTTTATTACGGTTTCAGTATGATTTTGAGTTTGGCTGCCGCTCTATCAGCAGAGTTTTGTCGCGAAGACAGCTTCTCTCCCACCTTGAAACCAACCACCTCTGCAACCCTCTTCAGTCAGCGTATAGGGCTGGCCACAGCACCGAGACTGTTTTGCTTCGTGTTGTGAATGACATTCTTTCTGCTCTGGATAATGATGACCTATCAGTTCTGCTTCTCTTGGATAACTCAGCTGCGTTCGATACGATCGATCACTCTGTTCTGCTCTCTCGTCTCGAATCTGTTTTTGGCATTCACTCTACCGCTCTTCACTGGTTTAGTTCATATCTACAGGGCCGTAGTCAGTATGTGTCTGTCAATAATCTCTCATCTCCTCCATCTCCTCTCTGTTTCGGCGTTCCCCAGGGATCAGTTCTAGGCCCAGTTTTATTTGTACTATACACCACTCCTCTCTCTGCCGTCATCAAGCAACACGCAGTCAATCACTACCTCTTTGCAGACGACACACAACTCCAACAAGCATGCAAGCCTACAGAAATCCAAGCGGTGACGCACACTCTCCAAAACTGCACTTCAGATATTAAATCATGGATGACAAACAATATGCTCAAGTTAAATGATGACAAGACTGAATTTCTTCTTTTCTCTGGAGCTTCCTGTTCGACCACTTCCCTTCCAGCCTCCATCACAGTAGGTTCTAGTGACATTTCTCTCTCTGATAGTGCTAGGAATCTTGGGTTCATCATGGACTCCCACCTCTCAATGAAACAACACATCAAAAAAGTCTGTCAGACATGTTACTTTGAGATCAGAAGAATAGGTTCCATAAGAAAATTTCTCACTGTTGATGCCACTAAAACTCTCGTTACATCCTGCATTCTGTCCAGATTAGATTACTGCAACTCCCTTCTCCCCTGACTCCACTCTCCAACCCTTGCAAAAAGTACAACACTCTGCTGCACGTCTCATTTTCAGAGCACAGCATCGACAACCCTGCACTCCTCTCATGAAAGAACTTCACTGGCTTCCTGTATCTGAACGTATTAGGTATAAAGCTGCCTGCTTCTGCTACAATATCATCTCTGAATCGGCACCTGCCTATCTTTCTGAACTGGTCTCTCTCTACACTCCCTCTCGCACCCTTCGTTCTTCTGATGATGCTCGACTTCTCTGTCAAGGTCGCTTTAAACGCAAGGCTCATGGCTTCCGCACGTTTTCGTATTATGGACCTCAGTTATGGAATTCACTCCCCTTTCAATTACGTCACTCTCCATCCATTTCATCTTTTAAGTCCAATTTGAAAACTCACTTGTTCCAACAACACTACGGATAGTTCCTTAGTATAG
>NC_090258.1:44111939-44304439 GCF_037325665.1 Littorina saxatilis | reverse complement strand
TGATGTTGAATTTTACACATCACGTACACAGACACGAGTACAACTGCGATGAAAACAAGGTATACAACAAGATTTACTCAACACACCTGATGAAACTCATCCCCCCCCACCCCTCCCCGCAAAAATGGTGCAGGACAAAAAGGTAGACGCAGTATTGTAACAACTCAAAGCATTCGCGCCCCCACCCCCACAATTTTATTTGCTTCACTAACAGTGTTATACTCAGAAAAATACACTGAAATTGATGACCCTGCGCAGGTTTCTTCGTGAAGTAGCAAGACATTGACTTTCTATGGAATGCTATTAACAAGGCAAATATCGTGACGGATTACCTCCCTTGAACGAGGCGGTCATTTTTATACAAGTGAGAATGTTGCTCTTTAAAATTAAGTTCTAGTTCACTTGCCCTATTCCATTTTCAAAACAGCTTCTTTTTCTAAGGGCAGTATGATTCCATGACTTCCAATGAAACCATCGATCATCAAGTTCAACGAAAACTGCAATTAAAATCCTTTCAGCCTTCGTTTGGTCTATATTATGACAAATGATGTTGACAACACAGAATTTGAAGGGAGAGAGTACAACTGGTGCTTTCAAACAAGACACAAATTAATCAAATCAATGAGATTGAGAGACATCTCAAAATATCGTGTACTAAATGGAAGAAATGTGTAAAACTTGAGGAAAAAAAGGGAATCATCAGTGATGAAGGTTGGAAAACATGAAAAGGACATAGATAAACGAGCTTGTGTTTCTGCCAATGCCCGTTCAGATTGTGACTTGTAAACCGACTGAGAGTGAGATGCAGAAATGCTCTCTCTCTCTCTCTCTCTCTCTCTCTCTCTCTCTCTCTCTCTCTCTCTCTCTCTCTCTCTCTCTCTCTCTCTCACATGCACGCATACACGACCAAACACACACACAGTCAAAAACACACACACCCACAGTGACACACACCCACACACACAGTCACGATCTCTGCCGTCTCTCCGTCTCTTTGAATTTGTCTCTGCCTGTCTCTCTCCTCGCAATCTTCACGAGCACAATTAGTCAGACGGGTCCAAGGAGCCAACACGGGAGAAGCGACGGGCCAAATTGCAGGCTTTTTTCTTTACCTAGCTGGGGGACAATCGGTGCTCGTGATGTGCGCGGCAAAACGTGCGACAGGGGGGTGGGCCCAGCACGGGCGGAGGGGCCGCAGAGGGGCCGGGGGTCGGGGGGTCAGCGACACAAGTCGGGAGGCTTGGCGACGGTCGCACGGGGAAAGCACGCTCGCTGTCCGATGTGTGTCGTGCCACCGGGCAGGAATGCGAACTGTGTGTGTGTGTGTTGTGTTATCTTGCCCCCGACCTGCCCTGCACGTTCGCTGTAATGCACGCACTCAGCCGCGAAGCTATCTGCCCAAACTAGCTTGTGCTCCCTTCTTGTTCTGCTGGCTCTTTTGCACTATACTCCCCCCCTCTATTCTTTTTCTTCTTTCTCTACAGCCCCCGTCCTCCCCGCCCACCTCTTTCGAAACTTGGCTTTCGCCCAACGCGCAAGTTACGTGCTCCTACGAATAGCTATCGACTTGAGACATTCCACATGAAAACCTGTGCAAAAACAAAAGTTAATCTGAAACTAGACGTTAATCTGTTTCACCTTCACGGCCGATTACTTGGGGGTACTGTAAAATTCAGTCGCTGAGGCATTCGTGGAATGTGTCGCACGGCGCACACAGCACACGTCACGAGCGCACGCGTAATGAAGTGCACGCATGCGAAAATAGTTTACGCCCAACTACTTGATCATACCCTAGTTATGGAAAGAACATCGATTTCGGGTGGAAAATGTACTCACTGTGAAAGTGATGAGGCTTCGTCTGTTTACGCCTCGACATCTTTGATATGTCGGCGCCCCGATCACAGCGATGTTGTTTGTAAACAGACCGTGCGCGCCGTCCATAAACACAAACCGACGGGGCAGCGCAGTTGTCCCCTCTCGACGGCCTCCATGTTGCACGGGAATTGTGGGACAGCCGCACGTGTGTGTACGCATGTTGCACGAGAAAGATACCGCTGTGGTCCTGTGTTCCATTTAGGCGTGTATTTTAGCGTGTTGTGGGGTGTGTACATCTGTCCGACACACCATCCGTGATGGAGGGACAAGGAGAAGTTATTGGGTGAGACATTCTGTCGTTATTTTCCCCGTTTGTGTATGTTTTTGTTGTATTTCCGGTGCGGAAATGTTCGTCTGCTTCAAGTCTAGCAGACCATCATTTTGACGTGGACAGATTGTACACATTTCATGTCCACGACTAGAATGAGGACGTCCAAACTGTTATTTGTAAAGGCGCAGTTTGGTATGACATTTGATTTGTCATAAAATCCCCCATAAACTGCCCAAGGGCTTGATGTCATTGCAGCGCGTTGCGGAACTAGATTGCCTCCTGTCTCGTTTCCTTAGGTCATTTCATGAGATTTCGTCATGGAATTAAACACAACGCAGAGCAAAACCAACATTGCATAGCCTTTCCTCATCATTTTAGAAAATCAGTCGGTTGAATCTGCATTGTGTTACCAGACATGTGCGTGCTGATACAAACATAATTCTGTTTTTGTTGTTGCTGGATCAGGATCAGGATCGATACATTGCAGGAACCTTTTTTGGTTATCATCGCAACGGATGAGACTCAGAGACAGTAGGCAGTAGAGATTGTTCTGTATCGATTGTGCCAAAATCAGCTCAGCTGGTGGAGAGATTTCCCAGAATGGAAGCATACCCTGAGGACGAGTGAGTGTGTTTGTGGTCAGCTGGTTTTAAGTGATTAAATAATAATGTGAAGGATCTATCTCTTTTCGCAGGATTTTTCTGTCTTATACCACCCAAAATCTAAAAGACAGTAGACCTAAGAATAGAGACTTGGTTACAGGATTTTTCTGTCTTATACCACCCAAAATCTAAAAGACAGTAGACCTAAGAATAGAGACTTGGTTACAGGATTTTTCTGTCTTATACCACCCAAAATCTAAAAGACAGTAGACCTAAGAATAGAGACTTGGTTACAGGATTGTTCTGTCTTATACCACCCAAAATCTAAAAGACAGTAGACCTAAGAATAGAGACTTGGTTACAGGATTGTTCTGTCTTATACCACCCAAAATCTAAAAGACAGTAGACCTAAGAATAGAGACTTGGTTACAGGAGACTGGGATGACAACACTGAGAGGGAATCTTGAAACAAAGGTGGCAAATATATATACAGTGGTACCGTCGCCACTTAATAAAGCCACTTCTGGACCGACGAAAAATGGCTTTAATAAGCGGCGGTCCAGGAATGCGTAATTTTCACAAAAAAATCTCTTTCGTCATTTACACTTGTTTGAATCTAAACAAAACTTCACAAAGGATGTTGAACTTTTGTTTTAATTATGTACATGTACGTGTACTTTGATCACTTCGGTACATCAATAATTTCACTGTCACCGTCACGAATCATTACTCGGCAGAGAAGAACGATTTTATGAGTGTTTGTTTGTTGGTCGTCTTCCACATCAGAACAAGATAATGTGAGTTTTAGTCACAAACTACGTGATTTCTCTGAGAAAACTGGCTTTAATAAGCGGCGGGTTGGTTTTATTAACCGGCTTTTTCTAATACATAAGATAAATCCGGACCGTCTGAAATCGGCTTTTATAAGCGGCTGGCTCTATTAACCGCGGTTTTATTAAGCGGCGTCCACTGTACTTTGATTCGTTTGAAGAAAAAGGTCTGAGCAAATCATGCAGGTCTGAATGTTGTAAATTGGAGGTTTTACTGTAGTAGCCATCAGTGTGAACCTGTTTAATCTAATACAATTTAAAAAAATAAATAAAAAGAAGAAAAAAATAAACTCAAATGATTATGATTATACATACACAAAAAAGTAAAAATATTGTGTTTTCAAGTTATTGTTTAAGGCAAAATAAAATAAAAAATGAAAGAAAGAAATAAAATATAAAAAAATATATTGTGTTTTCAATTAATTGTTTGACTGTTGCAGGCCCGACGGGCAGCCGATCTCCAAGAAAGCGCTGAAGAAGCAGCAGAAAGAGGTGGAGAAGGCGGCCAAGAAAGCGGCACACAAACAGCAGAACCCACAGCAACAAGCACAGGGGGACGGGGTGGGTAGCTTTATACACAGTCATGCCAGCAGAACCCACAGCAACAAGCACAGGGGGGACGGGGTGGGTAGCTTTATACACAGTCATGCCACCAGACCCCACAGCAACAAGCACAGGGGGACGGGGTGGGTAGCTTTATACACAGTCATGCCACCAGACCCCACAGCAACAAGCACAGGGGGACGGGGTGGGTAGCTTTATACACAGTCATGCCAGCAGAACCCACAGCAACAAGCACAGGGGGACGGGGTGGGTAGCTTTATACACAGTCATGCCACCAGAACCCACAGCAACAAGCACAGGGGGACGGGGTGGGTAGCTTTATACACAGTCATGCCAGCAGAACCCACAGCAACAAGCACAGGGGGACGGGGTGGGTAGCTTTATACACAGTCATGCCAGCAGAACCCACAGCAACAAGCACAGGGGGACGGGGTGGGTAGCTTTATACACAGTCATGCCAGCAGAACCCACAGCAACAAGCACAGAGGGACGGGGTGGGTAGCTTTATACACAGTCATGCCAGCAGAACCCACAGCAACAAGCACAGGGGGACGGGGTGGGTAGCTTTATACACAGTCATGCCAGCAGAACCCACAGCAACAAGCACAGGGGGACGGGGTGGGTAGCTTTATACACAGTCATGCCAGCAGAACCCACAGCAACAAGCACAGAGGGACGGGGTGGGTAGCTTTATACACAGTCATGCCAGCAGAACCCACAGCAACAAGCACAGGGGGACGGGGTGGGTAGCTTTATACACAGTCATGCCAGCAGAACCCACAGCAACAAGCACAGAGGGACGGGGTGGGTAGCTTTATACACAGTCATGCCAGCAGAACCCACAGCAACAAGCACAGGGGGACGGGGTGGGTAGCTTTATACACAGTCATGCCAGCAGAACCCACAGCAACAAGCACAGGGGGACGGGGTGGGTAGCTTTATACACAGTCATGCCAGCAGAACCCACAGCAACAAGCACAGGGGGACGGGGTGGGTAGCTTTATACACAGTCATGCCAGCAGAACCCACAGCAACAAGCACAGGGGGACGGGGTGGGTAGCTTTATACACAGTCATGCCAGCAGAACCCACAGCAACAAGCACAGGGGGACGGGGTGGGTAGCTTTATACACAGTCATGCCAGCAGAAATGTATAATACCCCCATTTTAAGACCTCCAAAAGATCAGAGAAATTCAGGTCTTAAAAAGGAGGGAGTCTTAAAATGTGGGTAAATTTAGAGAGGTTATCAACACAAAATGTTAAAATGCAAGGCCTTAAAGGGGAGGAGGTCTTAATTAAAGTGTGCGTGTGGGGAGGGGGGTGGGGGTCTTTTAAGTTTGTGTGTGTACTGTTTCCAGCCAAACCTGTCTAGGGGACCACAGGGTTCAACAGTCACCTCCTCCAACAATCCACAACAAGTTAATAAGAAATCAGCTTTCCATAGTGATAATCTGTTTATCTATACATATAAATAAAAGAGAGTGTCTGTCTGTCTGTGTGTGTGTGTGTGTGTCTGTCTGTGGTCGCCATACCTCAGAGATGGCAAAAGATAAGCACAAGATATTTTGCATGCACACTGCCCTGGACCCACAAATGTGCACCTGGGTTTTAGTTTCTCCAGACATTGTTTCCTTCCTCGGATAATTACCCTCCCCATCTATATAGTGCAAGGGAGGTAAGTCATGCTTTGTCACCCACGGAAGGGAGGTAACTCATCAAACCAGTATACCGTGTCATTCTCAAGGGTTACCCCCCGCCCGCTATCATCCCGCCGCCCCCCCCCCCCCCCCCCCCACACACACACACTAACCCTGCCCCCTGCTCCCCCTCCCTGCCTTCCAGATCATCGCGAATAATGTTTACGAAACGATCGCCTCAGTGAAAGATCACGAGAATTTACAGATTTCTCTCCCCTGTTCAAAAAGGTATGACGCGCTCACTCATGAGGTATGCGTGCTTTGATCAGACGGTAACTACAGTGGGTGTGAGAAGGGGTAAACAAATCACGAAGAACACGTTGAACCAAATAGAAACTTGCCTTGCCTATACATCCAAATGTATGAGCTCACACTGTCATTTTTCTTATCCACATTGGAATAAGATTCGAGAGGTTTCTGAGAGAGGGGAGAGCAGAAACACCCGGGCGAAGCCGGGCCTGACTGCTAGTTAATATAATGACTGTTTTTGGCTGGTCCTTCGAGTGGTCGTTATTGACAGGTTTGACTGTCGAAGCTATTGTGCTGGGTGCATACTGTCACTGTGGTGGTGCAAGTCAAGACCAAGGACGTAGGAAGTTCAAGGATTCGTTTGTGAGGTTGGAAGGAAGATGACACTTGTGGAATGAATGGGAAGGGACATGCACATTTACGTGCAAAGGAGTAGAATCAGACAGTCTTTATGACAGTATTAATTAAATTTACATACGTGTGGGCTTAGACATAGACATACATCTGTTATTTAGGCAGTGACTGATGGACACACACACGCACAACATTGCAGTTATCTGACTTTTAGTGCAATATTAACTGTATTTTTGTATTATGCCTATAAACTAAATGTTTGTGTGTATATAAATATTACAATCAAAAGCATATTGTACACACTATATCTTACTTTTTCTAATCTTGTTTTTTCTCAGGATGAAAAAGAAAACGATGTGGCAGAGGGTCGCTATGGTAACCTCCCTCTCAACCAATCACAGGAAAAGATTGAGCGCAAGATCTACAAGGTGTGCGAGTTGACCCCTGACCTTGCCGACAAGAAGGTGTGGGTGCGTGCACGTCTACACACAAGCCGAGCAAAAGGTGAGTTACGTTATCTGCCAGGTGCAGCCGCTGTCTTGCCAGGTAGGTGTGTTCCACTCAGGTGTACAAATGTGTCCCAGGTTGAGCTGTTACAGGAAATCCTGATGAAATTCATCATTTTTGTTGTTGTTCTATTTGTACGAATTGTAAACCAATTGAATGGCGTCTGTGTTATAAATCAAATCATCAATATTTATGTCAAAATCAGTGCGGTCAGGGTGTGCATGTGCTTCATATTAGCATTGCGAGTATCTAAGAATAAAATATTGCTTGAATGAATAACAACAAAAACTGCAAAAGCACACCCACTGCAAAATGTATTGGTGAAAATGATCCCATTCATTTGCACGAAAAGTTTAAACTTCACAGAGATGAAGACCATCATTAAGTCTCTGCACAGGACGCCCCAGCCACAGGACAGCTACCACCTGCTATCCAGACCACAGCAGGTGGTCATCTTCCGCCTGAGAACGGGACACAACAGACTTAACCAGCATCTCCACGGGAAGCTGCATGTTGTGCCCTCCCCCATGTGTTCTTGTGGAGAAGCAGAGCAGGACACGGCCCACATCCTACGAGACTGCAGGAACCACCAGGTGCTGAGGGAGGAAATCTGGCCATTGCCAGAGTCCCTGCACAACAAGCTGTACGGGCCAGTGGCTGCGCTGCAGAGGACCACTAATTATATCTCAAGATCTGGACTCCAAGTGTGATTGGCGATCGAAAAGAAGAAAAGAAGAAGATAAAAAGCAAGCAGGACTGCGGTAGGCCATGAGGCGAGATGGGCAGATGGGGATAACAAGCAGGACTGCGGTAGGCCATGAGGCGAGATGGACAGATGGGGATAACATAGTGTTGTATTTTTCAAGTAAGAAGTAATAAAAGGATGTTGCATGTTTCAGGCAAGCAGTAACCTTAACCTAAACATGTCTTGTTGTATGTTTCAGGCAAGCAGTAACCTTAACCTAAACATGTCTTGTTGTATGTTTCAGGCAAGCAGTAACCTTAACCTAAACATGTCTTGTTGTATGTTTCAGGCAAGCAGTAACCTTAACCTAAACATGTCTTGTTGTATGTTTCAGGCAAGCAGTGTTTCTTTGTGCTGCGTCAACAGAAGTGGACGGTACAGGCGCTGTCAGCTGTGGGCGACCGGGTCAGCAAACAGATGGTCAAGTTTATCGCAGGGTCAGTAGTATGCTATGCTTTGCAGGGTACCCACTAATTGTTGTGAATAGACGAATTGTGAAAATAACTCTGTCAGGTATGGATGGGATGTTAAAGAGTGAATGCCTTTGCTTTTTACTGGAACACACATTGTTGGGGCCAATCACTAGCGAGGGGGGGGGGGGGGGGGGGGGGGGGTGTGGGAAACATGTGGACAGGAGCATGTGAAGATTTATGTCAGAGGAAAAGCAAAGATATTCACTCTTTCACAACCCAAACAAACCCGATGAAGTTATTTCCAAACATATCTTCTTTTGTCCATTAACACGAAAGAAAATAAGTATGAACGTTGTGCATAAATAATGCTGTGTAAGAAGCCTGATAATGGGTGCAAGAGTGTCGGGGAAAAAACTTTGGACAGGTTAAAAAAAAAAGGTAAGCTCCAAAATCATCTGCTTGTATATGTGTTGTTTTTTCAGTATATGTTTTGTTTTTTCACAGAATAACGAAGGAATCTATCATCGACGTGGAGGGCTTTGTGCGCAAGGTGGGCCAGAAGATTGAGTCGTGTTCACAGCAAGATGTCGAGCTCCATGCCGAACAGGTAGACATACGCACTTTTAACGCACATTAAATTACATATCTTATCCCAACTCACATATAGCATTTAACGCACATTGTGGATTTCACTTTTAAATTGTTTATTCGAACAAGGTCGTAACTCCGCATAAAGGTGTGTGCACAAGAAACAAATGTAAATGCTTGTAGAATACATGTATCTCATCAAATGTAGCAAGTTGATGTTAAGGCGTGAAATAACAACACAGCACATGTATTTCAGGACATACACACAATAGCCTCTTTTTTTTTTTTAATGGATTTCAGAGAAATCAGTAAAGTAAAACAAATCCTGATTTGGTATTTGTCATTTTCATTTTTTATTACTTTATTTAGTGACTGCTTAAGGAGAAAGTCAGAATACTGTTCAAATATAAACAATAACAGGACATCTTGTTGCTATACACTGTTGCCAAAGGTACAGTGTTCAAATATAAACACAGGCTGTTGTAATAACAGGAAATCTTGTTGTTAAACACTGTTGCCAAAGGTACAGCACAGTTTTGTCTGTTATACAGGTGTTCGTGGTCAGTGCATCCGCCCAGAGGTTACCGCTCCAGATAGAGGACGCCAGCCGACCGGAGACTGGGGGAGAGGTGAGGGTTGGGGGGAAACAATCACATGCTAACAGTTTCTGGGGGAATGCAAAAAGTCTAAAACAACTTCTTACAGCTAAAGGGAAAAAACTCAATGCTCACATTTAGAAAATAAACCTCATCTGTGAGCGTGAGTTTTCTCCCTTTAGCTGCAAGTTGAGTCAGGCTTGGCTTATGGGAGGTAAATGACATTGTCTCCCTTGACCAGAAAAAGTGCACAATCAATGCAGCATTCTGTTAATTTTGGACAACAAGGCTTGACTAATTTATAATCTACTTCTTTAAAAAAAGAAGATTTTTGTCCACACCAGGCGCTTCCTGGTACAAGGCGCAATAAAGGAGCAACAGGCTGTTTGCTGCCCTGACTTATTTTTGACTGTTGAATTCGGTTGACTATTACAGGTGTGATACATCACCAAATTATCAAATTGTGTGTTATTGCACGGTGGAGGGAACCAGAGCAAATAGTCCAGACTTGGTCACAGACTTGGTCACAGACTTGGTCACAAGTTGAAAGCAAACGAATATATAAGATTTGTACGTTAGCATCAAGGAAATAAAAGCTTTGCCGTGCTTTCTAAAAAAATATGACAACCAGTATGTCTGCTGAAGAGATGTTTGAACACAAATATGACAACCAGTATGTCTGCTGAAGAGATGTTTGAACACAAATTTGACAACCAGTATGTCTGCTGAAGAGATGTTTGAACACAAATTTGACAACCAGTATGTCTGCTGAAGAGATGTTTGAACACAAATATGACAACCAGTATGTCTGCTGAAGAGATGTTTGAACACAAATATGACAACCAGTATGTCTGCTGAAGAGATGTTTGAACACAAATTTGACAACCAGTATGTCTGCTGAAGAGATGTTTGAACACAAATTTGACAACCAGTATGTCTGCTGAAGAGATGTTTGAACACAAATTTGACAACCAGTATGTCTGCTGAAGAGATGTTTGAACACAAATTTGACAACCAGTATGTCTGCTGAAGAGATGTTTGAACACAAATTTGACAACCAGTATGTCTGCTGAAGAGATGTTTGAACACAAATTTGACAACCAGTATGTCTGCTGAAGAGATGTTTGAACACAAATTTGACAACCAGTATGTCTGCTGAAGAGATGTTTGAACACAAATATGACAACCAGTATGTCTGCTGAAGAGATGTTTGAACACAAATTTGACAACCAGTATGTCTGCTGAAGAGATGTTTGAACACAAATATGACAACCAGTATGTCTGCTGAAGAGATGTTTGAACACAAATTTGACAACCAGTATGTCTGCTGAAGAGATGTTTGAACACAAATTTGAATTATTATTGTGTCTGTTGTTTATCAGGACCTAGCCACAGTGAGTCAGGACACGCGGCTTGAGAACCGTATCCTTGACCTTCGCACAGCGACCTCCCAGAGCATCTTCCGCCTGGAGGCCGGCGTCTGTCGTTTCTTCCGCGACTGCCTCACGCAACAAAACTTTGTGGAGATTCACACGCCCAAAATTATCCCTGGTCAGTAGAAGTTTGTGATGTGTGTGTGGCCTAATTCAGTTGAAGAATGGCTGAATCAAATGTTTTCATCGCTTGTCAAATTCTACTGAAGCTGTGAAATAGACGTTTTCTGGAAATAACTCTGTCAGGATTTTCGGCAGTCTGGAGGAGTAGGTTCCCCTCAAAGCTGCAGACAGATTTCACAACATCCAGAACACTCCTCACGCCTCCGACGGGCTGTATCTTCCGATAGGCACGCACATCCAGAACACGCCTCCAACGGGCTGTATCTTGCGATAGGCACGCACATCCAGAGCAGTTTTGAGGGGAACCTACTCCTCCAGACCGCTGATAATCCTGACAGAGTTATTTTCGAAAATCGTCTATTGCAACCCCGTGTTGCGAAGAAGCTCAGGTGTTAGTGGTTTTTGCAGCTCATGCAAATAGGAAAATTGTAAAAAAAACAAAACAAACAAACAACAAGAGAAAAAGTGGGTTGTTTTGGTCATGCATCTGACCACACTAAGCTTGCGTGCTTATCATTTTGAATCGGTATGATCTTTTTTAGTTTTTGGCCCGGAAATATTTTTCCTGATGAAATTGTGAAATTTCCAAGACAAATAGTTGTCTTTGGTTATCATCATTCAGTTCCCCGTGAATCAAGCAATGCATCAAGGTAATGTGTTTTATCATCTGAATAACTGTGTGATAACTATCCAGTGACTGTGGAATATGTTCTCATCCTTTTCACATAATCTTGCTCATTAAATATGTGTTTTTTAATGTACCCGACAGCTGCGTCAGAGGGCGGGGCCAATGTGTTCACGGTGTCCTACTTCAAGACCAACGCCTTCCTGGCCCAGTCGCCCCAGCTCTACAAACAGATGGCCATCTGCTCTGAGTTTGATCGTGTCTTCACTGTTGGTGCTGGTACGTGGTCTGTCTGTCTGTCTGTCTGTCTGTCTGTCTGTCTGTCCCACAGCTTTACAAACAGATGGCAATCTGCTCTGAGGATGATAATGTCTTCACTGTGGGTGCTGGTACGTTTACTTGCCTGTTTACTTGCCTGTTTACTTGCCTGTTTACTTGCCTGTTCAGAACTTTGTCAGTCTGTTTGCTCTAAGTTTGACCATATCAGTGTAGTGGTTTTTGACTCACATGCGAAGCAAAAGTGAGTCTATGTACTCACCCGAGTCGTCCGTCCGTCCGTCCGTCCGTCCGTCCAGAAAACTTTAACGCTGGATATTTCTTGGACACTATTAAGTCTATCAACACCTGATGTGGCCTGATGGTGTATGGTTACAAGATCTCAAAAAACATGTGCGGCAACTTGACCTCACTTCAAGTTCAAGGTCACAGGAGCCGTAATTGTTGTCTTAAAAACGACCATCTTTCACATTTTCGCATTTTTTTCTGAAGTTATCGAGAATGGCAACCTTAGCTATGTATGCTATACAGGGCAATGTAAGCCCTATCTTTGGACACCAGTTTGGTTGACCTTGCTTCAAGGTCAAGGTCGCAAGGGTCCTTTAAAGTTGGATTGTATACATATTTTGAAGTGACCTTGACCCTGAACTATGGAAGATAACTGTTTCAAACTTAAAAATTATGTGGGGCACATGTTATGCTTTCATCATGAGACACATTTGGTCACATATGATCAAGGTCAAGGTCACTTTGACCCTTATGAAATGTGACCAAAATAAGGTAGTGAACCACTAAAAGTGACCATATCTCATGGTAGAAAGAGCCAATAAGCACCATTGTACTTCCTATGTCTTGAATTAACAGCTTTGTGTTGCATGACCTTGGATGACCTTGATCTTGGGTCAAGGTCACATGTATTTTGGTAGGAAAAATGTGTAAAGCAGTTCTTAGTGAATGATGTCATTGCTAGGTTTAGTTATTTGACCTTGACCCTGAAGGTCAAGGTCATGTAAAGGTCAAGGTCAAGCATGTGAGTTGTATGGGCTTTGCCCTTCTTGTTAAAAAATCAAATTGGGCTGAATAGCTTTCGCTATATCTGTGTGTCTGTCTGCTCTAAGTGTGACTGTATCACTGCTGTGTTTTTCTTTGTTCCCTACTCTGACTGTATCACTGCCGTGTTTTTCTTTGCTCCAAACTCTGACTGTATCACTGCTGTGTTTTTCTTTGTTCCCTACTCTGACTGTATCACTGCTGTGTTTTTCTTTGCTCCAAACTCTGACTGTATCACGGCTGTGTTTTTCTTTGCTCCAAACTCTGACTGTATCACTGCTGTGTTTTTCTTTGTTCCCTACTCTGACTGTATCACTGCTGTGTTTTTCTTTGTTCCCTACTCTGACTGTATCACTGCTGTGTTTTTCTTTGCTCCAAACTCTGACTGAAAGCCACTTGCAGGAGAAAAGTATGTTTTGAAAAAGAATGTTAGCTCGTATGCATCTTGTGTGCATTCTTGCTTCCATGCACTAAAACCGTGCGTAAGAGTTGTACAGTGTGTCTCATGCATTTTTTTTAAACATGTCAACATTTGTCCCCAGTAAGTGTGTGTTCATTTAATATTACTACCTGGTATGTTCGGACATCAAAGTGAAGGTGGCTGTTAATGTGCGCAGTGTTCCGTGCTGAAGACTCCAACACACATCGTCACTTGACCGAGTTTGTCGGGCTTGACCTTGAAATGGCCTTCAACTTCCACTACCACGAGGTGGTGGACCTGATCGGCAACATGTTCGTTTACATCTTCAAGGGACTGCAGACTGAGTGAGTTGCTGGGATCTTTCGTGCACTGTCTTTTGGAACTTAATGTGATTGTTAGTGAGGAGACTGCAGACTGAGTGAGTTGCTGGGATCTTTCCTGCACTGTCTTTTGGAACTTAATGTGATTGTTAGTGAGGAGACTGCAGACTGAGTGAGTTGCTGGGATCTTTCCCGCACTGTCTTTTGGAACTTAATGTGATTGTTAGTGAGGAGACTGCAGACTGAGTGAGTTGCTGGGATCTTTCCCGCACTGTCTTTTGGAACTGAATGTGATTGTTAGTGAGGAGACTGCAGACTGAGTGAGTTGCTGGGATCTTTCGTGCACTGTCTTTTGGAACTTAATGTGATTGTTAGTGAGGAGACTGGTTGTTTTACACTTCTTTGCTACAAAGGAGAGACGTTTAGTGTGATCTTGTCCTATTGCTGAGTGGAGAAGAAAGTGAATGAGCTGAAACATTTTTGTTGTTGATTTTCACCTGTGTTCGGGATTGTTATTTTTATTCTTATTTTTATTTGCACCTATTTACCTTTGACAAAGAGGTCAAGTCATGGTTGATGTGTTGTTAGTACATGGATGAAGAATTTATTTTGTTCAATGTGCAAGTGAAATGTGCTAGTAATGTGTTTTTTGTTCATGATTTACATGTTGAGCAACACTGTGTTTAAAGGTATGCAGAGGAGATAGCTCTGGTTCACAAACAGTTCCCTGCTGAGCCCTTCAAGTTTCTGGAACCAAGGTACGTGTCTGGCTTATTTGGTCTGTGTGTGTGCATGTGCGTATGTGTGTGCGTGTGTGTGTGTGTGTGTGTGTTTGCTCTGTTTGCTGTGTGGTTTCTTCTTTATCAGTCCAAATTCAAACACTATTAACTGTGCAGAGGGTGGTGAAGTGGTAATTAATTCATTGGTCGTTTTAGGATTTTTGTTATGCATGGCCCCTTGGTAATTTGAACCAGTGTCTCAAGTTACAGATGTTATGAACAGAAAATCGGAAAAAAGCAGGGTCTTTAACACTTTCTACCCCACCTAATTTGACCAAATTTTGTTTAGCCGAGACCAGCTGTGCTGCAGCAAGTCACTCAGAATTGTAGTAACTCTGTAGAAACTGTGTATCAACACGCTGGAATGCAGGCGTTAGATCGACGTTACAGGAAGCGACTGAAGTGACTGTGTGTACGGATATATCCGTACTAAATCAGATAGAGCCATATGCCATAGGCGTGGGTACGGATTATATCTGTACCTGGGAGACAATGAGTTATAGGATTGAAGTCTGAAATGATGGAGTCCTAAAAAAGATGGTTCGACTTTTGGAGGTCACTTGGACCTAGGTCCTATCGGTGTGATCACCTGGGTGCATAACATTGCTACCATTCTTTGTTGTTCTGGCCGATTTGGTAGACGTTATTGTCCTTGCGGAATAATTCACTCAAAAGGAAATCAGGGCTGCTATCTATAGGGAAAAAGTCGAGCGACAGGATCGTGCATCCCAATTTTTCTTTCTCTTCCTGCATGTGTGTGTTGATAATTTCCAAGGCCTGAAACTTTTGCTGTGACCTAGGAATTTGTATGGTGCAGGCGGGGATGTAGCTCAGTCGGTAGCGTGCTGGATTTGTATCCAGTTGGCCGCTGTCAGCGTGAGTTCGTCCCCACGTTCGGCGAGAGATTTATTTCTCAGAGTCAACTTTGTGTGCAGACTCTCCTCGGTGTCCGAACACCCCCGTGTGTACACGCAAGCACAAGACCAAGTGCGCACGAAAAAGATCCTGTAATCCATGTCAGAGTTCGGTGGGTTATAGAAACACGAAAATACCCAGCATGCTTCCTCCGAAAACGGCGTATGGCTGCCTAAATGGCGGGGTAAAAAACGGTCATACACGTAAAATTCCACTCGTGCAAAAAACACGAGTGTACGTGGGAGTTTCAGCCCGCGAACGCAGAAGAAGAAGTATGGTGCGCGTGCCTGCACATGGGGGAGAGTGCACAAAGTTGACTCTGGGAAATAAATTTGTTGCCGAACGTAAGGGTCAAACCCACCCCGATAACACCAACCGGTTCCGAAGCCAGCGCCGGTACTGACTTAGCTGTCTCGCCGCCCTATGATATCAAATGCTGTGTCTGTGTGTTTCAGTCTGCGTATTGACTACGCAGAGGGCGTGGCCTTGCTGAGAGAGGCGGGTATAGAGATGGAGGATGACGAGGATCTCAGTACGCCCAACGAGAAACTGCTCGGCCGGCTTATCAAGGCCAAGGTCGGTGTTCTGTCTGGGTAGCGTTTCGTCTCGATCATGCCTTTTCTGGTCATTATACGTTTTTTGTATACGTGTGTGCGTGCGTGCGTGTGCGTGCAAGCGTGCGTGCGTGTGTGTGTGTGTAGTCCCAGCTATCTGTCTAGATAAAAGTTTTTGTCGGACTCTGACATAACATGGCTCAAAAAGGGGAACATTCCAAAGTACAATCAGTACATTCATTGTTGTCAGTGTTGGTTTTCCTGTACCTAATACCTCACACTATCACTTCATTTTCTGTATTGCAGGAAGACTTTGCTTTGTAAAAACCAATAGACAAAGAAAAAACTCATGTTAAGTTTTAATTTGAGGTTTATTTTAGGCCTTTTTCTGTCTCCTGTTCATGTGTAGGTGTGTGTGTTTGCACGCGCGCGTGTGTGTGTGTGTGTGTGTGTGTGTGTGTGTGTGTGTGTGCATGCCAGCATATGTGCGTGCATGCATGTGTCCATACAGGGTTATCATTTATTCTTAGACCAGTGCTTTACAGTGATTGTAAATAACAGTGAGTATTTTTATCATTATACTATTGAAATGTTTCAGTACGACACCGATTTCTTCATCATGGACAAGTTCCCCCTGGCCGTCAGACCGTTCTACACCATGCCTGACCCCTCCAACAATGTACGTTGCTTACACCATCTATCTTTGTAAAGTAGTCTGTGTAAAGTAGGCTTTGTAAAGTAGGCTTTGTAAAGTAGTCTGTGTAAAGTAGTCTGTGTAAAGTAGTCTGTGTAAAGTAGTCTGTGTAAAGTAGGCTTTGTAAAGTAGTCTGTGTAAAGTAGGCTTTGTAAAGTAGTCTGTGTAAAGTTGGGTTTGCATACCTGTTTACCCTCCCGGATTGTCCGGAATTATTACGGATTTGGGGTCTAAATTCTGGTATTACGGAAATCTACCGAAAATTCCGGAAATTGCGGTCGAGAGAACCTTTTTCGTGCGTGAAAATTCGAAGTCGAAATTGCGGTAGTCACCAGTACTGTGATTTCAAGGCTGACCGCAACAGCCTTTTCTGCGCATGTGCACAGCAAGGCATTTGTCGGATTCCGCGGTTTTGAGATCGACATTGGTCCGATCTCTGTGGGGACGAAATGCCAACCAAAAAAGCGAAAGTTGTACAGAAATATCGGCAAAACTATTAAGTCAAGTGGCGGTGTCTGGTGAAGTTTAAGAAGAGCGAACCACATTCATTTTGGTGATCGACTTGAGATCAGTGCAACAACAAAGTTAGAATACGAGTCACGTCGCGGCACGTGTCCCGAGGTTAGACGCAGCATTAGTTTTAACAAAATGCAGTACACAAATGAACATGGAAACAAACAAAAACACGAAATTATGTTTGGCAAAACATGAGCCTGCTTCGCATCGAGTTTATTTGACCTAGGTCTCTACTTCCACAGAATCTCCCAGACCTGCGAATCGATCTCTCACTACGGTCAGTCGCGCCAGAGACATAGATGTAGATCTATGGTCGAGCTCATCAGTGACTTGCGCTGTTGCGGAAATTCAAGTCTTTCTGAGTCTAAAACTGATCTCCATTAATATTTCTCCAATATTATATAGCAAAAATCACAGTTCTTTGAATCGAAAAACTTACAACAAAATGTTTAAATTAAATAAACGATTCGGTCCTCTAAAATTAAAGGTAGCTTCTGGAGAGTGTTAATATGACTGGTTTTAATACAGGATGTCTGATGTGACAGAATGTAAGGTGGTTTTGTTCACATGCATCTTGACTGTAAATAGTCCAGGGGCGGAGTAGGGGGGGAGGGGGGGAGGGGGGGGGTGGGGTTGGGTGGGGGGATGTTACTGGGGTTCCGAACCCCCCCCCCCCCCCCTTGCTGTCAAAAAAGCAACATAAAACACAAAAATTCAGTCTGTGGAGAAAAAAAAATCTGTCTGTGAAATTGCCATTATTTAATATTAACTTTAAAAGAAATAATGAGTGGCTGCTGACACCAGTTTATCATGTTTAAAATCAAGGATAAGCCACAAATTGTTAATAAAATAGCTAAAATTCTTCAGCCAGACCCCCCAACCCCTGGACCCCAGGTTGTACCCCCCCCCCCCCCCCCCCCCCTCTAGCTCTCTTGCTCCGCCCCTGAATACTTTTTTTTAATTTTTTTTTTTAGATGAAGTAAACTTGTCTTTGTTAACTTGCATATATATCAGGTGTCTTGTGTTGTGTGTTTGTGGTGTGTGTGATCGAGCTTCTGTGTGTGTAGTACAATACTGTTAAACATGGTTAACAATTTTGTACTTGTTTTGCATGGTAGCGCGCGAATTAACGTGTCGTTTAATCGTTTTCAAGCTGGTTTATGGTTGATAAAAAAGATTACTCAAAGATGCCTCAAATTACGGAAAAGTACTAGTTGCATTCCTGATTTTCATTTGAGGGGGTAAACAGGTCTGGGTTTGTAAAGTAGTCTGTGTAAAGTTGGCTTTGTAAAGCAGGCTTTGTAAAGTAGTCTGTGTAAAGTTGGGTTTGTAAAGTAGTCTGTGTAAAGTAGGCTTTGTAAAGTTGGGTTTGTAAAGTAGTCTGTGTAATGTAGACTTTTGAAAGAAGGCTTCATGGAGTACGCTTCATACCAAACGTATTAGTCTGAAGGGTGTAGGTTTTGGAGTACGCTTCATACCAAACATATTAGTCTGAAGGGTGTAGGTTTTGGAGTACGCTTCATACCAAACGCATTAGTCTGATGGGTGTAGGTTTTGGAGTACGCTTCATACCAAACGTATTAGTCTGAAGGGTGTAGGTTTTGGAGTACGCTTCATACCAAACGTATTTGTCTGAAGGGTGTAGGTTTTGGAGTACGCTTCATACCAAACGTATTAGTCTGAAGGGTGTAGGTTTTGGAGTACGCATCATACCAAACGTATTAGTCTGAAAGGTGTAGGTTTTGAGCAGATGGGGCTTGTCAACTTTGGTGGGTAGCTCATCTAAGCAAAGAAAAACACTGATATCAAACATCTGCTGCCTTTTTTCATTTTGACATAAACTAACAACAACAACAACAACAACAACAACAACAACAACAACAACAACAACAACAACAACAACAACCTGTGCACTACTTTGGTTTGTCTTGTTTGCTTCCTCTTGTCACTTCTGTCGTTGCTATTGTGAATGTGTGTTTGACGATGTCGACAGAAATGGTCCAACTCGTACGACATGTTCATGAGAGGAGAGGAGATCTTGTCGGGCGCTCAGCGAATCCATGACCCAGAATTCCTGACCAAGCGAGCGCTGGAGCACGGCTGTGGTGAGTCATGCATGACTGATTTTACATTGGTTTAGAGATGGGCTTGGAAATGTTTACCTAGTAAAAGGTTTGTTTAATTCCCTGGATTACAATTCCCTGGATTACAATTCCCTGGATTATGATTCCCTGGATTATGATTCTCTGGATTACGATTCCCTGGATTACGATTCTCTGGATTACAATTCCCTGGATTACGATTCCCTGGATTACGATTCCCTGGATTATGATTCCCTGGATTACAATTCCCTGGAATATGATTCCCTGGATTACAATTCCCTGGATTATGATTCCCTGGATTACAATTCCCTGGATTACGATTCCCTGGATTACGATTCCCTGGATTATGATTCTCTGGAATACGATTCCCTGGAATACGATTCCCTGGATTATGATTCCCTGGATTATGATTCCCTGGATTATGATTCCCTGGATTACGATTCCCTGGATTATGATTCCCTGGAATATGATTCCCTGGATTATGATTCCCTGGATTATGATTCCCTGGAATATGATTCCCTGGATTATGATTCCCTGGATTATGATTCCCTGTGTTAACATTGTTTGTTTACAGACTTTAGTGATTGGTTTTTTTCTTCTCTGTGCGTGTTTCAGACCTGGAGAAAATCAAAGGTTACATTGACTCTTTCCGCTACGGAGCGCCCCCTCATGCCGGTGGTGGCATTGGTAAGTGCTGCCCTCTGTTGGCTTGTGTCGGTCATTCTCCCTTTAGCCTGCTGATGTCATTTGTTTGATGATAATTGGTGATATTGTTTAGGTTAAAGGCATATGTACGCGCTCCCGTGTTTACAAAGTGTAGTTTGCCCATAATCGATGTCAAACGCACCATAAGACCATATAATGACGATATGTCACCATGCGCGGACCATAATACATGCATTACAGCTTGTTCTAGCCTCTGAAAAAGTGAGGATGTCAACAAAGCCGCGGTGTTAGCTCCCTTGCATCAACGTTACATGTGTTGCCAAATCTATAAATAGGACGATCCAGATCAAAATGAAAATTAACATATCTCAACATTGAAGGGGTCCTAGACCACAATATTTTGCAGGGAACTTAATTTAGCATGTCTCCAGCTGTTGGTAAAGCAATTAGCGTGTATAGTCATCGAGTACATATGCCTTTAATGAGAAGCTGTTCTTCCTTGAATTGAGTAACATATTATCATTAGTCTATTAAATTGCTCAGACTTTGTGGACCGGGCATGCAGATGTAGAAGTTAATGTACACCAAATATGAAGTAATTCGGCCAACAGATGTAGAAGTTAATGTACACCAAATATGAAGTAATTCGGCCAACAGATGTAGAAGTTATTAGCATTTTTGTGTGGTTTGCATTTTGGGGGGGTCAACCAGTACATAATATCAGATGGAACGGGATGCTTTTGAGAGGGAAATGTTTTTTTAATTTTATTTTAAAGATACATTATTCTAAGGTTTGAGAGGTGATTAATTCCACATAATTTCACATCGCTGCTGACTTGGGTTCTGAACATGTTTCAGGTGACTTTGGACTTGAGTTACTTGTCTAACGCTGTGGTGTTGTTTTGTTTGACCAGGCCTGGAGAGAGTGACCATGCTGTACCTTGGTCTGGACAACATCCGCAAGACTTCCCTCTTCCCCCGCGACCCCAAGCGACTCACGCCCTAGTGACCTCCAAGTCACCTTGACCTTGCACCAACATCACACCAGGATGAAGAATCGTGATTACTTGTTAGGGATGTTTTTTGACCCCACCCCTTGTTTTTCCGCCCTGTGACTTTTTTGTCTTCTGCAGATCTGTTGAATTTAGACCAACTGCTTGGCTTGTGCATTGGTGTGTGGTGTGTAAGTAGGAACTGTTACTGTCAGGGTTATATGGGAAGAATATTGACCGTTATGTATTGTTGTGTAATACACAATAGAATTGAGAATATTTCTCTTAACAGCCTTCTTGTCTTTCTTTCTTTATTTGGTGTTTAACGTCGTTTTCAACCACGCAGGTTATATCGCGACGGGGAAAGGGGGGGAGATGGGATAGAGCCACTTGTTAATTGTTTCTTGTTCACAAAAGAGCCTTCTTGTACTGAACTTCAAACTTCATGATGTGCTTATGTATATTGCCAGGAATTCTTTTCCTGCCCCCTTCCGATTTAATTTGTGTAATGACCTCACGGAAGAAGAAGGCATCCCTTTCACAATGATTTTGTATATGAGAACTCAAAATATATTTTTTTAAAGCTAATTACAGACAAACACCCCACCTCCCCTCAACACACACACACACACACACACACATACACACACACACACACACACACACACACACACACACACGTTGAATACATTTTGGTCTGTCTACAGTCCCATCAGCATAATGACGACCATAAATTACATTTAATTTAAAATGGTGTAATCCAAGATGTAAGCTATGATTGTAAAGTCTGCTGGCCTCTTACAATAAAAATGTAGAGCCAAAATATCTGATGTTTTCTCTCTTGTACAGGTGTGTGTGTGTGAGTGTGTGTGTGAGTTTGTGTGTGTGTGCGCATGTGTGTTTGTGTGTGTGTGAGTGTGAGTGTGTGTGTGAGTGTGTGTGTGTGTGTGTGTGTGTGTGTGTGTGAGTGTGTGTGTGTGTGTGTGTGTGTGTGAGTGTGTGTGTGTGTGAGTGTGTGTGTGAGTGTGTGTGTGTGAGTGTGTGTGTGAGTGTGTGTGAGTGTGTGTGTGAGTTTGTGTGTGTGTGCGCATGTGTGTTTGTGTGTGGGTGTGGGACAAAAGACTAAGTACAAACATGTGTGATACACTAGCCTGACGAGGAATATTTCATGGCTTGAGATACAGAACATACAAACGACGATGTGATCACCAGTTGATCACACAAGACTTAGTAAGAGCATGCGAGGCCTCCATGGGAGGTAATTATCCTGCCCCAATTTAATAGACAATATACAGCGGTTATTTCCCTTACCATAGTTGATTTGTTTTCTTCAAAATTGCACACAAAAAAACACCACAGTATAGAGACAAAGTGTTGCTGTCTGGCATCTGCCTCGTCAGTCCGAGAAAAATGTCCCGTTTTCTTTTTGTTGCGATGCCCGCACAAATTACTTTCTTTTTGTAGCCATGCCCACAGAAATGACTCCGTAGGCTGTACGTACCACCACCAACAACAACAACCCAAAAACAACGCATTGTGGCAGTCATTAGATTCATCTCAGATCACCCACAAGTAATAATGCAATTGAAATTATATCCAAATATATTCAAAAGCTTACATACTTATCACAGAAGTGCAATATTTAATTCACGATCAAAACATAACAGTATTAGTTATCACACATGCGGTCACACTTATGCACGCACGCTCACACACCGCTCAGTCAAGTTTAGCATATCATTCATGTAGTATAATTATGTTTAATATAGGCCCCGGCTATACTACACGAATAATACGCTTAAACTGACAGATGTCCTTAACGAAATTAGTCCGAACCTCAAATATGCAAAAGGTGATGAGTTTAAAAGTCGATAGAAGAATGAAATCGACGGAAGCTTACAATCCAAGATGCTGTTCTAATAAAAACTGGCTGAAGATTTAAGTTAAGATCTGTCAGATCTGTCACACCTTGCTGCCTTATCGCCAAACCGTTACAATAGAGACAGACTGCGCTCTGCTAAATGTTTGTGAAGCATTGAACCATGACATTGATTGGTTACTGGTACCCTGCTCACTACTGCCCTGTGCTTTTTGGGAGACCGCTGTCGACTTGACGCGGTTGTTTTAGAGACCAAGCAAAATTAGGTGCAGTAATGTGTTTTTAACTGAGTTATGTATTGAAACAATGTGGGTTTTCCGTCTAAAAAACAACAGCAGCAACAACACCTTGGGAACGTTAAGTTAGTGGCACAGACAGACGGACGCACACACACACACACACAGACACAGACAGAGGCACAGACACACACACACAGACACACACAGACACACACAGAGACACACAGACACACACACACACATAGACAGACAGACACACACATCACGCACGCACGCACACACACTGACACACACACACATGCACACACTGTGACATACACACAAACACACACTGTGACACACACACACACACACACTGACACACACACACTGTCACACACACACACACACACACACACACTGACACACACACACTGTCACACACACACACACACACACACACATACACACACACCACCACCACCACCACTACCGCCACCATCACATCCCTCAGTTGTGACGATATCTCAGTGGTGATGACGAACACTCAACCGAGACTGTTTGACACAATTAAGGGGGGTTCAACATGTGTGCGTGTGAAATTTCATAAGGCAATGTCACAAAACTCTAAGTAAACCGAATGCACTGGCCCGTATAATTATGTGAACAATATTATGAGAGGCATATATAGAACCTCACAGAAGTATATCCGCGCAATAACTTTATTTGGCGATCCATGATTGCAGAATTGGTTGATTATTATTGACTGTTGCAGAGGCTCTCCATAATTGCGCGATATATTGGTTAGATATTGAAGGAGGCAAATCGAAAATCAGAGAGAGAGAAAAGAAAGTCCCAAAATAGTGGCTTTGTGTGAACTTCCCAGCAGCAGTATAAAGTTTTGTTAGAAGTCTGACTATTTTGTTTAAGACGACGTATTGATCAATAATTGTTTGATTTGAGATGAAGCTATTGTTGGTGACCAATGGAACACGCGTCACGCTTGGCAACGTTCTGAGGACACTACTTTAAAGAGAAAAAACTCTCTGGTTGGTTTTTGTTTAAAAAAAAGTTATTGTCTCTTCTGCAGATATTGCTCCGAGACCGAAACCCTCCGGTCGTAGCTCTTTCTGTCAGTCCGTTCGTGTGTGTGTGTGTGTGTGTGTGTGTGTGTGTGTGTGTGTGTGTGTGTGTGTGTGTCTTTATGTCTGTCTGTGTGTCTTTGGGGGCTTTGGGGGCTCAAGCCCCCACCCCCAGCACCTTTAAAAAACCCAACCCGTTGCTGATTATTATTCAGTAATTAATGCTTGAAGCAAGACCCCCTACCATTTTTATCTCATCTGCCTTTTTTTCCCTCTTTCTTTTTCTTCTTCTTTTCCGGCTGAATTAGATGAGAAAGTTCACATTATGGGGTGGGGTGAGGGGGGGGGTGGATGCCCCCGGTCCCCTTTAGGAATCTCGGTCGCTGTTCTCATACGTCTAGGTCGCTTCGCTCACTTTACTTACCTCCTCCCCCCCTCCCCCCTTACAAACTAACTGATCCGGCCCTGGACGCATTGTCAAACAGCAAATTTTCATTTTCAAGGCAAGCCGCCTCTGAAAAATAGCTGAGCCAGGGCAGGGATTGGAAATCACTCGAACACTTGTTTTCTCCACTCGTTTTGTGAACCAATGTGTACAAGGCGTTACGTGTAAAGGGTACTTTGGCAACACAACACCATTAAGGTCATAACGTTTTAACGATTGGTCCGGAAAATAATAACGACACAGACGTTTTCACCGTGATTACTCAAAGAACCCGAACTCTCTTTTAGTCAACGCCTTTTAACTTCAAGCCACCCGTCACTCATTGCACGTTGGAAGCAAACTTATTACTAAACTGACCATTTTTCAGGGGAACCGGAAGTCATTGCCATTGGCAACGCCGGTGTGACGCTGTCATCTTGGCCCCGCCGTCATATTACGCTTCTCGGCCTCGTTGATCTTGTATAAACTCCAAACTGAACAAAACAAGAAATTCCTCCGAGGTAGGAAAAACACCCCCGTCCTTACCATTCTCACTGCCACCAACTGAGAAGGTTATTTCCCTTTGAGCATTAATATGTCCCTCTATAAGTCCTTGTAGAATCTTAATCCACCAATAACTCCCTAACCGTGTGTTTGACTGGTCCCAATTTTTGTAAGGACCATCTCAGGAATGTATAGAACCTGTTCACCAAGTTTGGTGACGATCGGTCCGTTCATTCCTGAGATCTATATGCGAACACAAACACACACACAAACAAACAAACAAACAAACAAACACATCGACCGAATCCTATACACACCCCTATACCGGGGGTGTAAAAACACCCTTCGATAGTACTGATGAGCGACCTTGGGTACCTTACATTCATGGGGCCAAATTTGTCCAACCAATGTTTTGCATTTAACTTAGAAATTTGATTCATCCTAAACTGTTTCCCTTCTCATTCAAGGGACGTAACCACTCGGTACACTTTTTCGAAGAAATCGATTTTTGGGGTGAAATCTATTAAATGTCATCACCAATTTTCTTCACATATATATTAAAGAAACTGACATGCTTTTCGTCCTTAAATAATTTCACTTCATTAATTTTACCAGGACTTGAAACAACATTTCAGTCTCGAGTATAAATCGAGGGGATAATATGACGGCAGGGCCAAGATGACGGCGTCACACCGGTGGCAGATTTTACTCTCAGGTACACAGCATGCTCGCGACGACCAGGTAAACTCATCGACCAGGTGGGAAAGAGATTGGACTTCGCGTCAGTCGGCGAAAGGGAGTGTTTTGGACGGTCTGCTGGAGGGGTAAGTTCGCAAAACCACCCTGCGAAACTAACAAGGTTATTGTGATAAGGCAAGTGAACAGGCAGTGTCTGTTTCAATGACTTTTATGGTGAGTTGCGCTGTTGGAATTTTGTTCCTGATGCTTGTTTGAGTTTATTTGTGTCTCTTTCTTTGTTCCTGTTTATTTCTTTCTTTAGTGATCTCTCTGTTTCTTCATCTATATATTTATCTACTCCTATATCATTAATCTATTCATTTGTTTACCGAATTGTCATTTATTTGGTTGCTTGTTTATTTATTGATATTTAAGCGGCTTTATTTAAGTTTTAATTTTTTCATTTTTTTGTTTGTTTATTCGCTCGTTCGTTCGTTCGTTCGATCGTTCGCTCATTCGTTCGTGCGTTCGTTTGTTAGGTTTGTTTGTTTGTTTGTTAGTTTCTTTTTATTTTATTTATTCATTCATTTATTTATTTGTTCATTCATTTATTTATTCATTTAAAATAAATTAGACTGATGGAACGTAAAGTACAAATCGAAGTAGCGGAGACCGTATATATATATATTTCGTGTCAAGTTTTAACAGGAGCTTTTACTGTGTGCCGATGTACATTAGAGTCAGGTGATACATGATCTGTCAAATGTTACAACATAACGAAGAAGAGCCAGGTTCAATGCTCACAGTACTGCCCGTGTCAAGGATTGTCTCATCTCTCAGATCTAGCCAGGGTTTTACACGGAATACGACCATCCCTTCACTTGGTCACATACCAACAAGCAACACCCCGACTGCCGGATTGCTGTGGTGTGTTGGAATGTTTGGATGAATTAATTACAGAAAAAGACACCAGTGCCTTTTACGAAATAAATTCTTTCAACCAATAGAGAGCACCATAGCTGATCATGTTTGGTATGTGATCAAGTGGAGGCATGGTCTTGTCCCGTGTAACACCCTTGCTGATCATGTTTGGTATGTGATCATGTGGAGGCATGGTCTTGTCCCGTGTAACACCCATGCTGATCATGTTTGGTATGTGATCATGTGGAGGCATGGTCTTGTCCCGTGTAACACCCTTGCTGATCATGTTTGGTATGTGATCATGTGGAGGCATGGTCTTGTCCCGTGTAACACCCATGCTGATCATGTTTGGTATGTGATCAAGTGGAGGGATGGTCTTGTCTCGTGTAACACCCATGCTGATCATGTTTGGTATGTGATCAAGTGGAGGCATGGTCTTGTCTCGTGTAACACCCATGCTGATCATGTTTGGTATGTGACCAAGTGGAGGCATGGTTTTATCCCCTGTAACACCCATGCTGATCATGTTTGGTATGTGACCAAGTGGAGGCATGGTTTTATCCCGTGTAACACCCTAGCTGATCATGTTTGGTATGTGACCAAGTGGAGGCATGGTTTTATCCCCTGTAACACCCATGCTGATCATGTTTGGTATGTGACCAAGTGGAGGCATGGTCTTGTCCCGTGTAACACCCATGCTGATCATGTTTGGTATGGGATCAAGTGGAGGCATGGTTTTATCCCGTGTCAAAGCCTGCCTAGATCCCACACAGTGACGCACACTATTGTTACGAGGCGGAGTAGGCCTTTTAAAGAAAAGAATGAATGATTACCACACACGATGGATATTATTTGGTTGTCATTTCAGATGGAGTGTCGCAGTGTGTTGCTGCTCTTGCTCGCGACCTCCGTGACTCAAGGTAAGTCAAGTGTTGGTTTAAACACAATTTTATTCAAAATACATGACATGAAACAATTGACAAAAATGCAGCTAGGACACGAACTCAAGCAGATGCTTATTTGACGTGACCATAACAAGTGTTAAGTTGCTAAGTTAAGTGTTAAGTGCTGTTCACATGGCAGACTTGCATCCACCTTTCCCCCAAATTTCAAGCGATTTTAGTCGGTGGCAAGTCAAATCAAAATCGCTGCCCACGTGAACAGTTTTTCAAACGACTAAAGTTGGGTAAAAGTTGGTTGCGCAAGTCTGCCATGTAAACAGCACTTTACGGAGAGTGTTGCTTCAGACAAACGGTCCCATGTTTGAAGGCGCACCCTTCGTGACAACGAATCGTCTCGCCGTCTCAGTTCTGGCCCGACTTTAACACGAGACAAGACCATCCCTCCACTTGGTCACATACCAACTTTGAACAGCATGGGTGTTACACGGGACAAGACCATCCCTCCACTTGGTCACATACCAACACTGAACAGCCTGGGTGTTACACGGGACAAGACCATCCCTCCACTTGGTCACATACCAACACTGAACAGCATGGGTGTTACACGGAACAAGACCACCCCCCCTCCACTTGGTCACATACCAACATTGAACAGCATGGGTGTTACACGGGACAAGACCATCCCTCCACTTGGTCACATACCAACACTGAACAGCATGGGTGTTACACGGGACAAGACCATCCCTCCACTTGGTCACATACCAACACTGAACAGCATGGGTGTTACACGAGACAAGACCATCCCTCCACTTGGTCACATACCAACATTGAACAGCATGGGAGTTACACGGGACAAGACCATCCCTCCACTTGGTCACATACCAACATTGAACAGCATGGGAGTTACACGGGACAAGACCATCCCTCCACTTGGTCACATACCAACACTGAACAGCATGGGTGTTACACGAGACAAGACCATCCCTCCACTTGGTCACATACCAACATTGAACAGCATGGGAGTTACACGGGACAAGACCATCCCTCCACTTGGTCACATACCAACACTGAACAGCCTGGGTGTTACACGGGACAAGACCATCCCTCCACTTGGTCACATACCAACACTGAACAGCATGGGTGTTACACGAGACAAGACCATCCCTCCACTTGGTCACATACCAACACTGAACAGCCTGGGTGTTACACGGGACAAGACCATCCCTCCACTTGGTCACATACCAACACTGAACAGCATGGGTGTTACACGGGACAAGACCATCCCTCCACTTGTTCACATACCAACACTGAACAGCCTGGGTGTTACACGGGACAAGACCATCCCTCCACTTGGTCACATACCAACATTGAACAGCATGGGAGTTACACGGGACAAGACCATCCCTCCACTTGGTCACATACCAACATGGAACAGCATGGGTGTTCTCTGTGCACAGTGGCAAGTGTTGGATGAATTTATTTAGTCACTAAGAAAATAATTCATTAAAAAAAATCGAATTCTCCACAGCGAGTAGTGAGGGTGTTGACTGTTGGTATGTATCCAAGTTACGGGATGGTCTTGCTCCACGTAAACACCGGGCCACATCTCAGATGGTGAATCAAAGTGTTTGTGCGCCGTTAAGATGTTTATACTATCTTACTTCCATTGTTGAGCACTGTGTGTTCTTTGGAATTAAAGCATTGATTTGTCGATATAAATAGTTTTTTTTATTTTTTTATTTTAAAAAAATATAAAGGTCACTTGTTGCATGAAACTACTGTTACTGTTCATTAAAACTCAAAATATTGGCACAGTATTTGTTTTGTTTTGTCTTGTTGTTGTTTGTTGTTGTTGTTGTTGTTGTTGTTGTTGTTGTTGTTGTTGTTGTTGTTGTTGTTGTTGTTGAAACAACAGTACTGACTTTGGAATAAAACCAGTAATACTAATGAAAATATTGTATATGAAAAGAGAGCAAAATATAAATAAAGTTAAATGCCAAATTATTTTGGTGTTTATATCTTTTGTCCTGTTGATCAATACAGTAAGTTTTTTGTCTTTGTATTTAACAATTTTAACAAACAATATTTTAGAATAATATAACAATAGCTAAATAAGGTTTGATATAGATAAAATTTAGTTAAAATTGTGGCATTATTGTTTTTGTATTTAAAAAAACCCCAATATTTTAGAATATAACAATAGCTAAACAGTTTGATATAGATACAATTTAGTTATAATATTGGCATTATTGTTGGGAAGTTGGGAATGAAACCACTGACGCATGTTGTTGCAGCGTTCTTTGTGCAGATGTTGCGGGGCTGGGAGAACAGGTGGCACCAGGCAAGATACGTGTGTGAGGACAACGGGATGACACTGCCCGTGCTACACACACTGTCCGACTTTGACGTCTTCGTGGATTTCAAGGATGCTCTGGCTCTCAGGTAGTGTAGTGTAGTGTAGTGTAGTGTAGTGTAGTGTAGTGTAAGATGACGCTGCCCGTGCTGCACACACTGTCCGACTTTGACGTCTTCGTGGATTTCAAGGATGCTCTGGCTCTCAGGTAGTGTAGTGTAGTGAAGTGTAGTGTAGTGTAGTGTAGTGTAGTGTAGTGTAGTGTAGTGTAGTGTAGTGTAGTGTAGTGTAGTGTAGTGTAAGATGACGCTGCCCGTGCTACACACACTGTCCGACTTTGACGTCTTCGTGGATTTCAAGGATGCTCTGGCTCTCAGGTAGTGTAGTGTAGTGAAGTGTAGTGTAGTGTAGTGTAGTGTAGTGTAGTGTAGTGTAGTGTAGTGTAGTGTAGTGTAGTGTAAGATGACGCTGCCCGTGCTACACACACTGTCCGACTTTGACGTCTTCGTGGATTTCAAGGATGCTCTGGCTCTCAGGTAGTGTAGTGTAGTGAAGTGTAGTGTAGTGTAGTGTAGTGTAGTGTAGTGTAGTGTAGTGTAGTGTAGTGTAGTGTAGTGTAGTGTAAGATGACGCTGCCCGTGCTACACACACTGTCCGACTTTGACGTCTTCGTGGATTTCAAGGATGCTCTGGCTCTCAGGTAGTGTAGTGTAGTGTAGTGTAGTGTAGTGTAGTGTAGTGTAGTGTAAGATGACGCTGCCCGTGCTGCACACACTGTCCGACTTTGACGTCTTCGTGGATTTCAAGGATGCTCTGGCTCTCAGGTAGTGTAGTGTAGTGAAGTGTAGTGTAGTGTAGTGTAGTGTAGTGTAGTGTAGTGTAGTGTAGTGTAGTGTAGTGTAGTGTAGTGTAGTGTAAGATGACGCTGCCCGTGCTACACACACTGTCCGACTTTGACGTCTTCGTGGATTTCAAGGATGCTCTGGCTCTCAGGTAGTGTAGTGTAGTGAAGTGTAGTGTAGTGTAGTGTAGTGTAGTGTAGTGTAGTGTAGTGTAGTGTAGTGTAGTGTAGTGTAGTGTAGTGTAAGATGACGCTGCCCGTGCTACACACACTGTCCGACTTTGACGTCTTCGTGGATTTCAAGGATGCTCTGGCTCTCAGGTAGTGTAGTGTAGTGAAGTGTAGTGTAGTGTAGTGTAGTGTAGTGTAGTGTAGTGTAGTTTAGTGTAGTGTAGTGTAGTGTAAGATGACGCTGCCCGTGCTACACACACTGTCCGACTTTGACGTCTTCGTGGATTTCAAGGATGCTCTGGCTCTCAGGTAGTGTAGTGTAGTGTAGTGTAGTGTAGTGTAGTGTAGTGTAGACTTTGACGTCTTTGTGGATTTCAAGGTTGCTCTGGCTCTCAGGTAGTGTAGTGTAGTGTAGTGTAGTGTAGTGTAGACTTTGACGTCTTTGTGGATTTCAAGGATGCTCTGGCTCTCAGGTAGTGTATTGTAGTGTAGTGTAGTGTAGTGTAGTGTAGTGTAGTGTAGTGTAGTGTAGTGTAGTGTAGTGTAGTTTAGTTTAGTGTAGTGTAGTGTAAGATGACACTGCCCGTGCTACACACACTGTCCGACTTTGACGTCTTTGTGGATTTTTGGCTCTCAGGTAGTGTAGTGTAGTGTAGTGTAGTGTAGTGCAGTGTAGTGTAGTGTAGTGTAAGATGACGCTGCCCGTGCTGCACACACTGTCCGACTTTGACGTCTTTGTGGATTTCAAGGATGCTCTGGCTCTCAGGTAGTGTAGTGTAGTGTAGTGTAGTGTAGTGTAGTGTAGTGTAGTGTAGTGTAGTGTAGTGTAGACTTTGACGACTTTGTGGCCTTTATTTCAAGGATGCTCTGGCTCTCAGGTAGTGTAGTGCAGTGTAGTGTAGTGTAGTGTAGTGTGGTGTAGTGTGGTGTAGTGTAGTGTAGTCTCTGACGACTTTGTGGCCTTTATTTCAAGGATGCTCTGGCTCTCAGGTAGTGTAGTGCAGTGTAGTGTAGTGTAGTGTAGTGTAGTGTAGTGTAGTGTAGTGTAGTGTAGACTTTGACGACTTTGTGGCCTTTATTTCAAGGATGCTCTGGCTCTCAGGTAGTGTAGTGCAGTGCAGTGCAGTGTAGTGTAGTGTAGTGTAGTGTAGTGTAGACTTTGACGACTTTGTGGCCTTTATTTCAAGGATGCTCTGACTCTCAGGTACAGGGCAAATCTAGGGGTGAGGGTGGGGAAGGGATGTGTGGCTGAGGGAGGGGGGGGGGGGGGGTTCTGGGTTTTGGAAGACCCCGGCCCCCCTCCCCAACCACCCGTCACCCGGCAAATTTTCACAAGGAGAGACCCAAAATACCCCTTTCATATGGTAAATAACAACACCAGACCATTTCAATTTTTTTTCCAAAAGTGTTTTATTTAGGCAATTTGCTTACAACTTTTTTTGTCCTACAATGCACAGTAAATAAATAGCTCGTCAATTTAGAGTGTTTTTTCTATATCAAATATGTGTGTTGTATCTGATCTGATATGACTCTTTTACATATCTGTTTTAAATCTTAACAACGAGAGATTTGTATGCAGAGAGATGCTTTAGTTAAGAACAATGTTATTAATCAGAACATATATTTAAATACAACGTTAATGTTGTAGTCCTTCGTTTGTCTCCATGTTTCATGCTCCACCACTGACATTTCTCCCTGTGAGAAAATAAAGTTAATTTGATTTGATTTGATTTGATTTGATTTGATTTGATATGATTTGATATGATTTGATAATCTTGTGCGATGTATCGTCCTGACAGCGAGGGTGTGTCTGGTGACGGCTTTCACCCCTGGCTGGGGCTGACCCACGACGGCAGCAATACGACTGACCCCGACAACTTCGTGTGGACAGACGGCCAGACCCTGACCTACCTCACCGCCTTCCACGGGGACCTGGCCGCTGACGTCATCAATGCCAACGCCTCCGTCAACGCCTCGGAAATCGTCTGCGTCAGGTAGAAGCAAGACGTAATTAAATACAGTGGAACCCCCTTTTTAAGACCCCCCTCCCCACCCCTCCCCACCCCTCCCCACCCCTCCCCTCCCCTCCCCACCCCTCCCCACCCCTCCCCACCCCTCCCCACCCCTCCCCACCCCTCAAATTAAAACTCTTTGTCTCTTTTGAGACCCCCATCTAAGAAGAGAGAAAATGTAAGTTTTACGCCCTCACGGCAAAGCCATTAGGGGCATGTTACACGGGAAAACCCGGCTTTGTATGAAAATAAAAAATAAAAATGCAGGGGGGGGGGGGGGGGGATGTAGACAGCTGGCTGCCGGCTGCTAGAGGAGACCTGAAATGGGCTAGGGACCGGGTTGGGTCGTCTTGGGTCAGTGCTGAAATGGTTACTTTATTGGCTGTTGGCCGAACGGACACCCGAGCTTCATATTTTTGCATGCATGTATTCGTGTTTCCAAGACCAGAGGCTTTCGCTGTGACCCTGGGATCTTTATCGTGCGCATGCGTGCACACGGGGGTGTTCGGACACCGAGGAGAGTCTGCACAAAGTTGACTCTGGGACACACATCCCGCGCCGAACTTGGGGGTTGAACCCCCATCTAAGATTCTTTGCCTTCTTTTTAAGACTCCCATTTAAGAGCTCATGCCCCTTTTATAAGACCCCCCCCCCCCCCCCCAGGAGCGCCTCATGCCCCTTTCTAAGACCCCCACCCCCACCCTCCCTCCCCCAGCCCCCAATTTAAAACACTCCCTCCCACACATTTCATCTTTGCAGGTTATTTTCTCTGTGACTTTACCTGTTTGTGAGAAGGAGGGATTTGTTATCATGTCTCGTCAGGTGTTATAACAAATCTCGTGTCTTCTGTGTAGGTTATTCACTGTGACTTTACCTGTTTGTGTGAAGGAGGGATTTGGTATCATGTCTTGTCAGGTGTTATAAAAAACCCGTGTCATCTGTGCAGGCTGATCCTGGACAGGATGAAGATTGGCAACTGTATGTGGCGGAGGGACACCATTTGCCAAGGTGGCTTTCACAGGCATCCTCTCTCCCGTCTAACTTTTGTGTTTGTTTTTTGCTTTCTTCTTCTCTCCTTTTGTCTCCTTTTTTTGAGTCACTTGAGAAAAAGTGACTCTATGTAATCGGTCAGTGTTAGTCTGTCCGGCCGGCCGTCCGGCCGGCCGGCCGGCCGTCCGTAGACACCACCTTAACGTTGGACTTTTCTCAGAAACTATCAAACTACCTTTTTCAAGGTCACAGGTCAGCGTCAAAGGAAAAATTAGACATTTTATATCTTTGACAAAGTTCATCGGATGTGATTGAAACTTTGTAGGATTATTCTTTACATCAAAGTATTTACATCTGTAGCCTTTTACGAACGTTATCAGAAAAACAAGGGAGATAACTAGCCTTTTCTGTTCGGCAACACACAACTTAACGTTGGGCTTTTCTCGGAAACTATAAAAGTGACCGGGCTCAAATTTTATGTGAACGTGACTCATTGTGTTGTGAATAGCAATTTCTTCCTGTCCATCTGATGCCTCATATAATATTCAGAACTGCGAAAGTGACTCGATCGAGCGTTTGCTCTTCTTGCTTCTTGTTTTTTTTTACATTTGTGACCCTCCACCACGGAATGAGTCGCATGTCACCTTTGCATGATTTTCATAGTTGTACAGTTTCCTAAAGAGTTTTTTATGCTCTATCCAGTGGTAAAAACCGTTTTAGAAAAGAGCAAAAACTGTTTGAGTTATAAGCCTGTGACTAAGGCGACCCTCACACTGTTACCAGACACTCCCCGGACTTATATTAAAGCCATATGTACTCGATGACTATACACGCTAATTGCTTTACCAACAGCTGGAGACATGCTAAATTAAGTTCCCTGCAAAATATTGTGGTCTAGGACCCCTTCAATGTTGAGATATGTTAATTTTCATTTTGATCTGGATCGTCCTATTTATAGATTTGCCAACAGAGGTAGCGTTGACGCAAGGGAAATAACTCCGCGTCTTTGTTTACATCCAAAGTTTTTGAGACTCTAAAACAAGCTGTAATGCATGTATATGGTCCGCGCATGGCGACATATCGTCATTACATGGTCTTATGGTGCGTTTGACATCGATTATGGGCAAACTACACTTTGTAAACACGGGAGCGCGTACATATGCCTTTAAGCCTAGCGCAGAACCGCGCGAGGTGACATGCGACTCACTTCGTGGTGGAGGGTCACATTTAGTCAAGTTTTGACTATGTGGTTTTTGGTATGTGACCAAGCGGAGGGATGGCCTCGTCCTCTGTAAAAGCCTAGCAAGATCTGACATTGTGATTAAGTGGCAGTCTGACACTGGAAAGACGATGCCTTTATCATGGCAGATTAAATACAGATTTGTATAACTCTGCGGCTTCCTTAGTGAACATTTTGGTGTGAGACGATAGATAGATAGATAGATAATTTATTGCCAAGTGTACAATACATGAATGAACATAAAAAATACACGAGGAAAGCAGCTTGCTGTGTGGTAAAAACAAAAATAAATAGCATTCATACATCACTGGCGCATAGCATCATACATACATGGGTAAGACAATTTGGTATCACAGTAACTAATACATACACTATACAGACATGGTGAGAACTATGAAACTCTAAGAGCTATCGGAACCACAATAAAAGTACGCAGAATAAGATAGGATCCCCCCCCCCCCCCCCCCCCCACTATCAACTACTGTAAGAACTGAACATGTTCCATACTGATAAAATGTACCTCTAAAACAACTTGCTTTGAATTCTCCGGTGTGCTTGTGTGCGTGCGTGCGTGCGTGCGTGCGTGTGTGTGTGTGTGTGCGTGCGTGTGTATGCATGTGTGCGTGTGCATGTGTGTGTGTGTGTGTGTGTGTGTGTGTGTTTGTGTGTGCGTGTGCGTGAATGCATGGGTGTGTGTTTACGTACATGCGTGAGTGCACGTTTGAGTGCGTGGAACGTGTGTATGTGCGTTCTTACCCTCGTTCTGTTTGCACGTGCAGGGAGCCTGGACAGCACCGCGTCCAACCTCCCACATTTCTACATCGCCGCAAATCGAGTGAACGGTGAGTCAGTGTTACAACTTCTCAAATTTGCAGCACTGCCCGGTCGGGCGCAGTTGCCTAGTGGATAAGACAACGGCCTCTTATGCAGAAGGTCGCGGGTTCGAAACGCGGCCGCGCCTGGTGGGTTAAGGCTGGAGATTCTTCCGATCTCCCAGTTAAGTTATGTGCAGACCTGCTAGTGCCCTATCCCCCTTTGTGTATACACGCAAGAACAAGACCAAGTGCGCACGGTAAAGATCCTGTAATCCATGTCAGAGTTCGGTGGGTTATAAAAACACGAAAATACCTAGCATGTTCCCCCCGAAAGCGGTGTATGGCGGCTTGAATGCCCATGCAGAAATAGTCATTTAGCATGGTTGTATTTGACATATATTTAAAAGTTGAAGTTTGACGGGAGAATTATCTTGTCTAACACAACCGCCAAGCTAAAGTATGATGTTAGAAAACGTTATTATCTAAAATGAGTGTGCGTGCACACTGAATTTATTGTTTTATGTTGCATGTTGTTTGATGTTGTGAGATATGAATGTTATGATATAAGAATACACCACGCATTCATTTCTCACTGGAGGTAAGGAAGTGTTCCATGTCTATGTCTGTCTGGAGGTAATAAAGTGTTCCATGTCTATGTCTGTCTGGAGGTAATAAAGTGTTCCATGTCTATGTCTGTCTGGAGGTAATAAAGTGTTCCATGTCTATGTCTGTCTTGTGTGGGCAGGATCTACCTCAGTGTCCACCCAGTTTGTCCAAGCCACCAGCGACTCCCAGCTTCCGGGGTCCCTGGGCATGCGCAGTCTGGCTACCCCTCCCACTGACGTCATCGACTGCTTCCAGCTGTGCGCCACAATGACGTCATGCAGCATGGTGGCTATGCTGCGCGACAAGACTTCGTGCTACGTGCAGGTGGATTAACCTTCTACCATTGCAAACATTGCAACATAGTCACAGGGGTAGACTGCAGCCTTAAGAGATATATTCTCAGGGGTAGACGGCACAGCCTTAATTTAAGAGATATAGTCTCAGGGGTAGACTGCAGTCTTAAGAGATATAGTCTCAGGGGTAGATTGACCCTTAACATTTATAGTCTCAAGGGTAGATTGCACCCTTAGCAGATATAGTCTCAGGGGTAGACTGCAGCTTTAACAGATATAGTCTCAGAGGTACTTTGCACCCTTAACAGATATAGTCTCAGTGGTTGATTGAAGCCTTAACAAATATAGTCTCAGGGGTAGATTGAAGCCTTAACAGATATAGTCTCAGGGGAAGATTGCAGCCTTAACAGATATAGTCTCAGGGGAAGATTGCAGCCTTAACAGATATAGTCTCAGGGGAAGATTGCAGCCTTAACAGATATAGTCTCAGGGGAAGATTGAAGCCTTAACAGATATAGTCTCAGGGGAAGATTGAAGCCTTAACAAATATAGTCTCAGGGGTAGATTGAAGCCTTAACAAATATAGTCTCAGGGGTAGATTGAAGCCATAACAAATATAGTCTCAGGGGTAGATTGAAGCCTTAACAGATATAGTCTCAGGGGAAGATTGCAGCCTTGTAATTCTCGTTTTGTGTGCCGGGTGTGCCGGGTGTGCCTCCAGTGTGTACAGGCAGCAGGGCCGCACAGTCTGTTGAGCCATGACAATGGAAATCTGCTGCATTACATTAAGCCAAAGCAAAGAAAAAGAGAACAATGCCATGCACTGTGCACAGCATGTATAGCTTTCCTGTTGATTGGTGGTATGCGTCCAAGTGATTTCCTCAAGTTCCCCGTGGATAACATGTTCACTTTCTGAAAGTGGTTCAGATTTTTATCAATATTAAACCTACCGACTGCAAATTTTGTGTGATACCCGATTAGTGTGAAGTTTTTATTCAAATTTTTTTTTATACAGAGGAGGCCAAGACCAATACAGAGAATAAGATCGTTGCTGAATATGTATCGCATGACTTCCCTGAGGTTTCGAGACTAGAAAAGAAGCTAAACATGTGTCCTGTCTCTGGACTGTACTGTTGCACGTGCTTGTAAATATGAATGATAAAAATCAGACGATGGACAGTTTGCTGATGACGATGCTGACATTTGACCATTCTGTGATTATGTGCACACCATCCTTAGAGCAGTGTGAGTGCGAATAAGGAATTGGACCTGTTTTCATTCCACCCAAGTGGCAAAAACACGCAACAATGTCCAAGATGAATATTCTTGAAAGATGAAATGCTTTACGTCAGTGGTTCTGTAAATCGAGCTGTGTGAATAAAGGGTTGATTCAACTTCGAATAACGTGTTTTTGTGTCAACACACAGGCAGACACACACACACACGAATACACTCACAAACGCATGAATACACACACTCAGACACACACACGCACGAATACATACACGCATGCACACGCATGAATACACACACACACACGCGCACACGTATGCACATACACAACAGCACACACACACATTCAAATACACACACACACACACACTCACACAGGGCTAACACACAACAAATTGAAAACCTGAAAGGCCAGGGTCCACGGCGGCTCCCCCGAAGCTGAGGAGGATTTTTTTGTTTTATCTTGTAGGGACAAAGAACAGCCTCTCCTGGTACCAAAATGTATGTTAATGAATGATAAAATAATACCCATTGTGCCCCCATCAACCATCCAAACTAAAAATAGAGGCTTCTTTGCATGCATGGCTAGGCTGAACGAGAGACGTGAAGATTCACAAGAAAGCCAAGTTTATATGTCACAAGTCATGCACTAACATGTCATTGATTCTCGAGGTCAAAATAGGTGAATTGTTTGTCTAGAGTTCTTTGTATCTATCGCTGAATATCTGTGAAGGCTCTCGAACAACGAATTTGTTTATTTTTTACACACCACGTGCATTAAAAAGTTTACTTTTTACCACAAATCGTGCATTAAAAAGTTTACTTAGGCAAGACACATCTAAGTGGCTCCAAGTGGTTGTGTAGAGTATGTTGAGTGTCCGCGATTGTTCCCTCAGCATCGAAGTTAATTTGTAAAACAAATCATGCACTGAAAATTTGACTTGAGTAGAACAGAAGTGCAAGTGCAAGTTGCTGACGCATGCCCCTAGAGTTGTGTGCCCCTAGAGTGCCCCTAGAGTGCCCCTAGAGTTGTGTGCCCCTAGAGTTGTGTGCCCCTAGAGTTGTGTGCCCCTAGAGTTGTGTGTGTCTCTTTGTTTCGTGTATGGGCTGAAACTCCCACGGCTTTCACGCGTATGACCGTTTTTACCCCGCCATTCAGGCAGCCATACGCCACTTTCGGGGGAAGCATGCTGGGTATTTTCGTGTTTCTAGAACCCACTGAACTCTGACATGGATTACAGGATCTTTTCCGTGCGCACTTGGTCTTGTGCTTGCGTTTACACACGAAGGGGGTTAAGTCACTAGCAGGTCTGCACACTAGTTAACCTGGGAGATCGGGACATTTTTCACCCTTAACTCACCAGGCGGCCGCGACCGGGATTTGAACTCAGGACCTTCCGATTAGGAGGCCGATGTCTTCTCCACTAGGCCACTGAGCCCGTCACAGTGTGTGTCTATTGTGTCGGGCAGTGCCCTTCGAGTACCCCCGAATTCACAGCACAAGTCATGCTAGAAGTTTATTCATAGGCCTTTAGGTCAAAGTAGCTCAAGTGTTTGTAAAACTAACATTAGAACCAAACACAAAGTTCTACCTATCAATAAAGTAGCTGAAGTGTGTATATTTCTATACAGGCTATACAAACAGTCTACTTATACAGGTAAAAGTAGACGAGAAGTGTGTATTTGTATGCAAATCACATGAGACACTAAGGCAAAACAAAACTTTATGTTGGTTCAGGGTAACCCGACCGACCCTATTTCTTCCCGCCGACCCTAACACTTTTGTTTTCATTTCTCAGCAAAAATCAACTTTTGGCACATTTTGCGAACCATACCGAGACTAAGGGAAGTAACCTTCTCTAAACACAACCAAATTAAAAACATTTTTGTTGTTGTAAAAATGAAAAAAACCCGACTTACCGACCCTATCTTTTTTGGTCACGTTACCCAACACCAACATATATTTTTGTTTGGCCTTTTCTACACAAATCAAATTAGGTGAAGTGTGTATTTAATTGAGGTCATGCTTGTAAGCAGTCTACTTATATAGGCAGAAATAGCGGAAGTGTATGCATTCATAGAATACATACATAAGTAACTCAAGACGTTTACCAACAAAAGGTACAGAAGGTGAAGCGTGTTTATTCTACATACATGAGATAAATAAACCATCTTTTCACACGTGTGTATATTATGTAAATGAGGTCGAGTCAAAGTACAGTCTGGCAGGCCCCTAGTTTTCCACTTATTATAATGACCAATTCACCGAGACAAACTTCAGACTCGAAACACTTTTGCGTTTGTTGTTTCCTCTAAAATTCTGAGACCTTCCACGTGACGTAATCATTTCTAGTTTATCATGTTTTTGCTTTTGACGTCAGATTTTTCACGGGGGTATAGAGAGATCAAGTTTCCCAAACACGCGTCTTCCATTTGAACACTACACTCCGGGAAGTTTCAGGCATAAGACACGCACGTATGACGGTATGCAATAAGACACGTATGACGGTATGCAATAAGACATGTATGACGGTATGCATAAAGACACGTATGACGCTATGCCAGCGCAGAATTTAGGCTAAATTTGTGTACAGGTCACACAAACAGATTTCTGATAAAGGTAAAAGTAGCTGCGTGTATTTCTATGCAGGTCACACAACTCTAGTGATACAGGTCAAAGTAGGACAAGTGTGTGTATCGATACAGAGATCTACAGTATCTCTGATCGATACAAGCAGTCTACTGATACAAGTCAAAGTAGGAGAAGTTTGTGTATTGATACATGCAGTCTACTAATACAAGTCAAAGTAGGCGAAGTGTGTGTATCTATACAGCAGTCTACTGATACAAGTCAAAGTAGGAGAAGTTTTTGTATCGATACAAGCAGTTTACTAATACAAGTCAAAGTAGGCGAAGTGTGTGTATCGATACAAGCAGTCTACTGAAATAGGTCAAAGTAGGAGAAGTGTGTGTATCGATACAAGCAGTCTACTGATACAGGTCAAAGTAGGCGAAGTGTGTGTATCGATACAAGCAGTCTACTGATACAGGTCAAAGTAGGAGAAGTTTGTGTATCTATACAAGCAGTCTACTGATACAGGTCAAAGTAGGACAGGAGAAGTGTGTGTATCTATTCAAGCAGTCTGCTGAGACAGGTCAACGTAGGAGAAGTGTGTGTATCTATACAAGCAGTCTACTGATACAGGTCAAAGTAGGAGAAGTGTGTGTATCTATACAGGCAGTCTACTGGTACAGGTCAAAGTAGGAGAAGTGTGTGTATCTATACAGGCAGTCTACTGATACAGGTCAAAGTAGTAGAAGTGAGTGTATCTATACAAGCATTCTACTGATACAGGTCAAAGTAGGCGAAGTGTGTGTATCGATACAAGCAGTCTACTGAAACAGGTCAAAGTAGGAGAAGTGTGTGTATTGATACAATTTGTGTATCTATGCAAGCAGTCTACTGAAACAGGTCAAAGTAGGAGAAGTGTGTGTATTGATACAATTTGTGTATCTATGCAAGCAGTCTACTGATACAGGTCAAAGTAGGAGAAGTGTGTGTATCGATACAAGCAGTCTACTGATACAGGTCAAAGTAGGAGAAGTGTGTGTATCTCTACAAGCAGTCTACTGATACAGGTCAAAGTAGGAGAAGTGTGTGTATCTATACAAGCAGTCTACTGATACAGGTCAAAGTAGGAGAAGTGTGTGTATCTATTCAAGCAGTCAGTCTACTGATACAGGTCAAAGTAGGAGAAGTGTGTGTATCTATTCAAGCAGTCTACTGATACAGGTCAAAGTAGGAGAAGTGTATGTATCGATACAAGCATTCTACTGATACAGGTCAAAGTACGAGAAGTGTGTGTATCGATACAAGCAGTCTACTGATACAGGTCAAAGTACGAGAAGTGTGTGTATATATACAATCAGTCTACTGATACAGGTCAAAGTACGAGAAGTGTGTGTATCGATACAAGCAGTCTACTGTAACCGGTCAAAGTACGAGAAGTGTGTCTATATATATATACAAGCATTCTACTGATACAGGTCAAAGTACGAGAAGTGTGTGTATCGATACAAGCAGTCTACTCATACAGGTCAAAATAGGAGAAGTTTGCGTGTGCATATATACATATATACAATCAGTCTACTGATACAGGTCAAAGTAGGAGAAGTGTGTGAATCGATACAAGCAGTCTACTCATACAGGTCAAAATAGGAGAAGTTTGTGTGTATACATATACAAGCATTCTATTGATACAGGTCAAAATAAGAGAAGTTTGTGTGAGATGTGTGCGGCGTGACGGGGAAGACTAGCGAAGGTTGGGGGTCAAAGCCAAACATGTGACAGTCCACCGCCAGGAGTCGCTGCAGCTTGTCTCTGTCCGCCATGTCTAACCCGCTGTACGCCTCTCTCGCCGCCTCCCGCTTCTGTTCCCTTCTCTCCATTACCTCCCCTGACCGAGCAAGGGCAGCTATTCCTACCGCACCCATCTCTTCCGCAGATATGTGACGAGTTTGCTCCCTTGTCAAGGGAAAAGGTATAGACTTGTGGATGATGCCTCGTATCTGCAATTTCTTCCACCCTCGTCTGCAAGCTTCGTCTAGACTCATGCACCGTTCGACATGCGAGCGCATTCTGCGCAGCGGAATTGCAAACGAGTTTTCGATGGTGTCGTTTTCGAAGGTTTGATTGTAGCTGACTGGCGAGTGTATCGCCTTCAGAATGAAAGGCATGTCTTCTTTAAGAGTTTCCAAATGTCCGATGTACGTGTAAGGATACCTGCACATCTCACAGTGATCGTGAGTCGGTATGAAGTGTCCGTCTCTGTGTCCTCCTGTCGTCTGCGCGTGAATGACGTATTTGACGAACTCGGGAAATGTGACGTCGTGACCGCACAGGAGACTTTGCTGGGAGGCATTGGGACGAAAGTTTTGCACAATATATCGTCCCGTTTTGTGCCAGAACAAATTGTTGGGTGCAAACAGTTTATCGACATACGCCGAGAGCAGCCTGCCGTACGGTTCGCGCACAAAAGCGAACAAGACATCCCTCTCTCCAGGGGGCGTGTCGATCTCCACTGGAGGAATGTGTCTCGCTTTCATCGCTTTGCGAATAGATCTAAAAATAGTTTTCCAAGTGGTGGAGCCAGTCTTTTGAATCGGACAGTACGAGATTGTCAGGTTGATGACGGGCGGATAAAGGTACATCTCCACTGTCCTCATCTTCGTGCTGCGAAAGACAGAAGATTGGACACACTTCTGACATGCTGATTGCAAAACCTGTCGCCGCTTCTCGAAACGGGAGGCAACTTCTGCCTCGCTCAGTTGACGCGACGCTGCGGGATTTGATGGGGTTGTTGTTTCCGGGGCGTTTTCATTAGCGATGCGATTCTCGATGTGTGATGTGGATTCTTTTGCCAAGGACTGATCGAACGACACACAAAACAAATTGTATATCAAAACACACACACATAAACACACACACGCACGCACACACACGCACGCACGTGCAAACACACACACACACGTACGCACGCACAGTCACACATACACACACACACGCACACATACACACACGCACGCACGCACACGTACACACACACACACACACGCACACACACGTACACACACACACACGCACACATACACACACACACACACACACGCACGCACGCACACGTACACACACACACACACACACACGCACGCACACGTACACACACACACACACACACACACACACACACAAACAGTGTGCAGTAGGGGAAGGGCTCCTAATATGGCCCCCTTTTTGTTTTATGCTGATAACTAGCTTGTTTTCTTGCGAAGAAGTTTCATTTTGTGTTTGGTAGTCCTTCTCTCTTAGGTTAACCGTTAGGCCCAATTAGAGTGAATAAGCTTTGATAGACTTTCAGCAAAAATAAAATACAGAAAAAAAATCACAAATGGTCCATATTAGGAGCCTGGGCGCCCAATATGGACCGGTGAAGCGGCCTTCACGAATCACTGTAAAAAGCCCCCTATACTTCAAAATAGCATGATACAACTTAGTGTGCAAGTCAGACTAATTCAAATATGCTTTAGATTTATGTTTCGGGTTGATGAGAGCAATATTTGAAGCACACCAGGAAACTGAAGAAGCTTGTCAAAAACAGAGTGAAAATAAGTGAAATTATCAACTTCCACAAAAAAAAGACTATTTGTTATATTCTTTAAAATCTCGAGGGCTAGTAACAGGTTATTTTCAGCAAGCTTCTGAATGAATTAATTAAAATTGCCTTTAGCTTTTATTATCTTCGATTTATTGAAGGTGGTTCATATTATGGGACACACACATACTTTGAGGTTTTGCTATTATTTTTTGTTTGCAGTAGAAACTCGGGGTGAACACGGCTAAAATGTAACAAATACGGTCTTAGCTGTCATATAGAGCCATTTTTGTCTGATAAATGCTTTGGCTGTGAACAGAAACGAGTCCGATTTAGGCGGCAAATTTAGAGTGAACGCTGCCAAAAGTGAAACAAAGCGAAAAGGCCTAACGGTTTTGAGGTTTGTGCAACTTATCCAGAGAGGGTGACTAAAGCGAATGCAATTGTTTTGAGCGCTCTAGCGCCGTTAGTTTGTCAGAACAGTAGGTGGTCCATATTAGGAGCCGGTCCATATTAGGAGCCTTTCCCCTAGTTGTGTTATAATACTCACGTCAAGTGTTATCCTGTGTGACCATCCTGACAGTGCTGGAAAGCAATCGTGGAATTGAATTTAGCAAAAGAATTATTGCACAAGCTTTGTACCCCGACAAAACAAAAATTCCCGAGTTATTTTGTCCAAACGTTCTATGCCATTAAAGGTACTTCACTTGGCGATATGGCACACTTTCGGATCATTGATTTCTTGTATTAGGGTCACGTGACCGCCACTCTGGTAAGTAGCCCCAAAATCAACCGGACAAAAACGTCAGGTACCAATTAAAATTCGTTTAAATCAAGGAAAGGCACACTTTGTCAACTACTATAATACAGAAAGAAAGAAAGATCAGTTATCTGTCCAGAACAGGTTGTATCGTTTGGAAATCTTTCGTAGTTCTTTTGTAGTCGTAGTTGTACTGATGCACGAGTCGATCGCATGATCAGTCAAACACGGGAGTGGTTTTTTTAGGGATAAATGTTAAGGGGTTTCATAATAAAAAGCTCTGTACCTCAGCGATGATCCGGTACATTGGCATGCAGTTTTTAGGATTTCATGCCTACATACGAGACATACTTCACATAAAATATCGGATCATTACAGGTATTTGTTTAGATACGAGAACAATGCAATCTTCAGGACAACGTTTTACAATTCGTCATTGTTCGAGGACTTGTCTGCTTTCAGTCTTTCTTCTTCTTTTTCTACAAGCACTTCAAAGTACATCACTCGCGTGACATGGAAACCAGAGGGTTTGACATGGGTTTAAATGCTAACAATACAAAACAATTAAAAACAATGTATACTTTGTTTTGTTGTTGAATGTCTGTATCATTCTTGAAGTGGAGTATTAATGAAAGAAAGTGAAGAGATAACATTCTAGTTGCCATTAAATATACGTTATACGTTATAACCATTCAAAGGACAGAGAATGCATGTCTCAAAATGGTAGCCAGCTCTGGAAAAAAACCATTTGTCACTTGACAGAATGCATGTCTCAGAATGGTAGCCAGCCCCGGAGAAAAACCTATTTGTCACTTGACAGAATGCTTGTCTCAAAATGGTAGCTAGCTCTGGAGAATAACCCTCTTGTCACTTGACAGAAAGCATGTCACAAAATGGTACCCAGCTCCAGAGAATAACCCTCTTGTCACTTGACAGAAAGCATGTCACAAAATGGTACCCAGCTCCAGAGAATAACCCTCTTGTCACAAAATAGGACCCAGACCTGGAGAAGTACCCTCTTGACCCACCTACCTGACGAGTGCAATGTGACCCAGATAAACACGATGTTGCACAGCAGAAAACACAGCCACACACAGCGTTTTGAGTATGACGTCACGCTGAAACAAACAGCTTCATCATCATCATCATCATCATCATCATCATCATCATCATCATCATCATCATCATCATCGTCATCGTCATCATCATCATCATCATCATCATCATCATCATCAGGAGCAGCAGCAGCAGCATCATCAGTATCCATCCACAACAACAACAACAACAACATCGTTACATTTGTCATTATCAGTATGAGTCATATGATCAGCGCAAAAACACGTGTTGATTCTGAAAAAGTTACTTTTGCTCTATGGCAAGAGATCATTAGATATATTAATAATGTTAAAACCAACTGAAATTGGTAGATAATTAGAGGGGGTGAAATTGTCATTTATGATACACTATACTGACACACGCACCGCCTGGCGGTGACCTTACCAGTACATTTCTTCTGCTGATAAGACTATGTGACCGAGACTAACATTTCAGTCATGCCTCAGGCATCTATCCGTTTGAAAGTATAGCGAGTTTCATTGACCTTCTTCAGGCATGAAAACTGAAGAAAAAAAATACTGAAAACAAAATTCGAAGGCGCGTAGCGCCAAGTTTCGCAGGCGCGAAGCGCCAAGACTTCTTGGGAGGTCCGGAAAATTTTTTTTTCAAGGGTGCAATTTGGTGCAATCTGGGGCTATCTGAGCCTTAAAATTGGATTCAAACATGGCCCCAAAACTATTTTACTATAACTATGACTAGAAAACAAAAAAACAAAAAACCCCCCCAAAAAACAACAACAAAACGGTATAAAAAAAACGGGGGGGAAAAAAAAAACGGTTTATTTTTTTCAAAAAGACGGAAAATACGGAAAATACGGAGAATTTTCATGCCTGAACTTCTTGCAAGGAGTCGAAATCTGGGGTGGTTTCTGTCAAGACATTAGCTTGATTATGTACGAAAGTTGTAAAACAAGGTATTTGGTTCCATTTTGACATACCGCACACAGCCTTTAGCGCCAAAACGTGATCATGGGAAAAGCAATTACATTCTGGCGGGAGATGAGAAGTGATAAACCGCATAACATTTCGTTTGAATGGCAAGACAAAAGGTTTGTGTAGTCATCTATGGGATAGTTGTGTTAATGTTTTGACTGTTTACATCCTTATCTGTGACAAAAAGAAGAATCGTTGCTTCGTCATTGGTCTGATCGGAGCAGCATCTTGGACAATGAGGCAGTTACCAGTATTATTATTAGTATTATCCTTAGTATTATTAGTGGTTTTATAATTAGTATTATTAGTTGTATTATTAGTAGTATTAGTATTATACGGGCGGGGACAAGTCATTCGGTAGCGGCGCTGGCTTCAAATCTAGTTGTCTCTATCGGCCTGGGGTCGATCCCCACGTTCGGCGAGGGATTCATTTTCCAGAGACAACTTTGTGCAGACTCTCATCGGTGTCCAAACACCCCCGTGTGCATGCATACGCACGATAAAGAACCCAAGTTCACAGCGAAAATGCCATGGCTTGGAAACATGAATACACGCATGCAGGAAAAAGAAAACAAAGAGGTAGCGCCGTACTGTATGTCACCTCACTGTACTGTATGTCACCTCACTGTACTGTATGTCACCTCACTGTACTGTATGGCAGCTCGCTGTACTGTATGGCACCTCACCGTACTGTATGTCACCTCACTGTACTGTATGTCACCTCGCTGTACTGTATGGCAGCTCGCTGTACTGTATGGCAGCTCGCTGTACTGTATGGCAGCTCGCTGTACTGTATGGCAGCTCGCTGTACTGTATGGCAGCTCGCTGTACTGTATGGCAGCTCGCTGTACTGTATGGCAGCTCGCTGTACTGTATGGCAGCTCGCTGTACTGTATGGCAGCTCGCTGTACTGTATGGCAGCTCGCTGTACTGTATGGCAGCTCGCTGTACTGTATGGCAGCTCGCTGTACTGTATGGCAGCTCGCTGTACTGTATGTCACCTCACTGTACTGTATGGCAGCTCGCTGTACTGTATGGCAGCTCGCTGTACTGTATGGCAGCTCGCTGTACTGTATGGCAGCTCGCTGTACTGTATGGCAGCTCGCTGTACTGTATGGCAGCTCGCTGTACTGTATGTCACCTCACTGTACTGTATGGCAGCTCGCTGTACTGTATGGCAGCTCGCTGTACTGTATGTCACCTCACTGTACTGTATGGCAGCTCGCTGTACTGTATGGCAGCTCGCTGTACTGTATGGCAGCTCGCTGTACTGTATGGCAGCTCGCTGTACTGTATGGCAGCTCGCTGTAGTGTATGGCAGCTCACTGTACTGTATGGCAGCTCACTGTACTGTATGGCAGCTCGCTGTACTGTATGGCAGCTCGCCGTACTGTATGGCAGCTCGCTGTACTGTATGGCAGCTCGCCGTACTGTATGGCAGCTCGCTGTACTGTATGGCAGCTCGCTGTACTGTATGGCAGCTCGCTGTACTGTATGGCAGCTCGCTGTACTGTATGGCAGCTCGCTGTACTGTATGGCAGCTCGCTGTACTGTATGGCAGCTCGCTGTACTGTATGTCACCTCACTGTACTGTATGGCAGCTCACCGTACTGTATGTCACCTCACTGTACTGTATGGCAGCTCACTGTACAGTATGTTAACTCACTGTACTGTATGTTACCTCACCGTACTGTATGTCACCTCACTGTACTGTATGGCAGCTCGCTGTACTGTATGTCACCTCGCTGTACTGTATGGCAGCTCGCCGTACTGTATGGCAGCTCGCTGTACTGTATGTCACCTCACTGTACTGTATGTCACCTCACCGTACTGTATGGCAGCTCGCTGTACTGTATGTCACCTCACCGTACTGTATGTCACCTCACTGTACTGTATGGCAGCTCGCTGTACTGTATGTCACCTCACTGTACTGTATGGCAGCTCGCTGTACTGTATGTCACCTCACTGTACTGTATGTCACCTCACTGTACTGTATGTCACCTCACTGTACTGTATGTCACCTCACTGTACTGTATGTCACCTCACTGTACTGTATGTCACCTCACTGTACTGTATGGCAGCTCGCTGTACTGTATGGCAGCTCGCTGTACTGTATGGCAGCTCCCTGTACTGTATGGCAGCTCGCTGTACTGTATGGCAGCTCACTGTACTGTATGGCAGCTCACTGTACTGTATGGCAGCTCACTGTACTGTATGGCAGCTCGCTGTACTGTATGGCAGCTCCCTGTACTGTATGGCAGCTCACTGTACTGTATTGCAGCTCACTGTACTGTATTGCAGCTCACTGTACTGTATTGCAGCTCACTGTACTGTATTGCAGCTCACTGTACTGTATGGCAGCTCACTGTACTGTATGTCACCTCGCTGTACTGTATGGCAGCTCGCTGTACTGTATGGCAGCTCGCTGTACTGTATGGCAGCTCGCTGTACTGTATGGCAGCTCGCTGTACTGTATGGCAGCTCACTGTACTGTATGGCAGCTCGCTGTACTGTATGGCAGCTCGCCGTACTGTATGGCACCTCCCTGTACTGTATGGCAGCTCGCTGTACTGTATGGCAGCTCGCTGTACTGTATGGCAGCTCGCTGTACTGTATGGCAGCTCGCTGTACTGTATGGCAGCTCACTGTACTGTATGGCAGCTCACTGTACTGTTTGGCAGCTCGCTGTACTGTATGGCAGCTCGCTGTACTGTATGGCAGCTCGCTGTACTGTATGTCACCTCCCTGTACTGTATGTCACCTCACTGTACTGTATGGCAGCTCACTGTACTGTATGTCACCTCACTGTACTGTATGGCAGCTCACCGTACTGTATGTCACCTCACTGTACTGTATGGCAGCTCACTGTACTGTATGTCACCTCACTGTACTGTATGGCAGCTCACTGTACTGTATGTCACCTCACTGTACTGTATGGCAGCTCACTGTACTGTATGTCACCTCACTGTACTGTATGGCAGCTCGCTGTACTGTATGTCACCTCGCTGTACTGTATGGCAGCTCGCCGTACTGTATGTCACCTCGCTGTACTGTATGGCAGCTCGCCGTACTGTATGTCACCTCACTGTACTGTATGTCACCTCACCGTACTGTATGTCACCTCACTGTACTGTATGGCAGCTCACTGTACTGTATGGCAGCTCGCTGTACTGTATGTCACCTCACTGTACTGTATGTCACCTCACTGTACTGTATGGCAGCTCATTGTACTGTATGGCAGCTCACTGTACTGTATGTCACCTCACCGTACTGTATGGCAGCTCGCTGTACTGTATGTCACCTCACTGTACTGTATGGCAGCTCACTGTACTGTATGGCAGCTCACTGTACTGTATGTCACCTCACTGTACTGTATGGCAGCTCGCTGTACTGTATGTCACCTCACTGTACTGTTTGGCAGCTCGCTGTACTGTATGGCAGCTCGCTGTACTGTATGGCAGCTCACTGTACTGTATGTCACCTCACTGTACTGTATGGCAGCTCACTGTACTGTATGTCACCTCACTGTACTGTATGTCACCTCACTGTACTGTATGGCAGCTCGCTGTACTGTATGTCACCTCACCGTACTGTATGGCAGCTCGCTGTACTGTATGTCACCTCACTGTACTGTATGGCAGCTCGCTGTACTGTATGTCACCTCACTGTACTGTATGTCACCTCACTGTACTGTATGTCACCTCACTGTACTGTATGTCACCTCACCGTACTGTATGGCAGCTCACTGTACTGTATGTCACCTCACTGTACTGTATGGCAGCTCGCTGTACTGTATGGCAGCTCGCTGTACTGTATGTCACCTCACTGTACTGTATGTCACCTCACTGTACTGTATGTCACCTCACCGTACTGTATGTCACCTCGCTGTACTGTATGTCACCTCACTGTACTGTATGTCACCTCACTGTACTGTATGACAGCTCACTGTACTGTATGTCACCTCACTGTACTGTATGTCACCTCGCTGTACTGTATGTCACCTCACTGTACTGTATGTCACCTCACTGTACTGTATGACAGCTCGCTGTACTGTATGTCACCTCACTGTACTGTATGTCACCTCACTGTACTGTATGTCACCTCACTGTACTGTATGACAGCTCACTGTACTGTATGTCACCTCGCTGTACTGTATGTCACCTCACTGTACTGTATGTCACCTCACTGTACTGTATGTCACCTCACTGTACTGTATGACAGCTCACTGTACTGTATGTCACCTCACTGTACTGTATGTCACCTCGCTGTACTGTATGTCACCTCACTGTACTGTATGTCACCTCACTGTACTGTATGACAGCTCGCTGTACTGTATGTCACCTCACTGTACTGTATGTCACCTCACTGTACTGTATGTCACCTCACTGTACTGTATGACAGCTCACTGTACTGTATGTCACCTCACTGTACTGTATGTCACCTCGCTGTACTGTATGTCACCTCACTGTACTGTATGTCACCTCACTGTACTGTATGACAGCTCGCTGTACTGTATGTCACCTCACTGTACTGTATGTCACCTCACTGTACTGTATGTCACCTCACTGTACTGTATGACAGCTCACTGTACTGTATGTCACCTCACTGTACTGTATGTCACCTCGCTGTACTGTATGTCACCTCACTGTACTGTATGTCACCTCACTGTACTGTATGTCACCTCGCTGTACTGTATGTCACCTCGCTGTACTGTATGTCACCTCACTGTACTGTATGTCACCTCACTGTACTGTATGTCACCTCGCTGTACTGTATGTCACCTCACTGTACTGTATGTCACCTCACTGTACTGTATATCACCTCACTGTACTGTATGACAGCTCACTGTATTGTATGGCAGCTCGCTGTACTGTATGGCAGCTCACTGTACTGTATGTCACCTCACTGTACTGTATGTCACCTCACTGTACTGTATGTCACCTCACCGTACTGTATGGCAGCTCGCTGTACTGTATGTCACCTCACCGTACTGTATGGCAGCTCACTGTACTGTATAGCAGCTCACCGTACTGTATGTCACCTCACTGTACTGTATGGCAGCTCACTGTACTGTATGTCACCTCACTGTACTGTATGGCAGCTCGCTGTACTGTATGGCAGCTCGCCGTACTGTATGGCAGCTCGCTGTACTGTATGTCACCTCACCGTACTGTATGTCACCTCACTGTACTGTATGTCACCTCACTGTACTGTATGTCACCTCACTGTACTGTATGGCAGCTCGCTGTACTGTATGTCACCTCACTGTACTGTATGTCAGCTCGCTGTACTGTATGGCAGCTCGCTGTACTGTATGGCAGCTCACTGTACTGTATGTCACCTCACTGTACTGTATGGCAGCTCGCTGTACTGTATGTCACCTCACTGTACTGTATGTCACCTCACTGTACTGTATGTCACCTCACTGTACTGTATGTCACCTCACTGTACTGTATGGCAGCTCGCTGTACTGTATGGCAGCTCGCTGTACTGTATGTCACCTCACTGTACTGTATGTCACCTCACTGTACTGTATGGCAGCTCACCGTACTGTATGTCACCTCGCTGTACTGTATGTCACCTCACTGTACTGTATGCCACCGCACTGTACTGTATGGCAGCACACCGTACTGTATGTCACCTCACTGTACTGTATGTCACCTCGCTGTACTGTATGTCACCTCACTGTACTGTATGTCACCTCACTGTACTGTATGACAGCTCGCTGTACTGTATGTCACCTCACTGTACTGTATGTCACCTCACTGTACTGTATGTCACCTCACTGTACTGTATGACAGCTCACTGTACTGTATGTCACCTCGCTGTACTGTATGTCACCTCACTGTACTGTATGTCACCTCACTGTACTGTATGTCACCTCACTGTACTGTATGACAGCTCACTGTACTGTATGTCACCTCACTGTACTGTATGTCACCTCGCTGTACTGTATGTCACCTCACTGTACTGTATGTCACCTCACTGTACTGTATGACAGCTCGCTGTACTGTATGTCACCTCACTGTACTGTATGTCACCTCACTGTACTGTATGTCACCTCACTGTACTGTATGACAGCTCACTGTACTGTATGTCACCTCACTGTACTGTATGTCACCTCGCTGTACTGTATGTCACCTCACTGTACTGTATGTCACCTCACTGTACTGTATGACAGCTCGCTGTACTGTATGTCACCTCACTGTACTGTATGTCACCTCACTGTACTGTATGTCACCTCACTGTACTGTATGACAGCTCACTGTACTGTATGTCACCTCACCGTACTGTATGTCACCTCACTGTACTGTATGTCACCTCACCGTACTGTATGTCACCTCACTGTACTGTATGTCACCTCACTGTACTGTATGGCAGCTCGCTGTACTGTATGTCAGCTCGCTGTACTGTATGTCACCTCACTGTACTGTATGTCACCTCGCTGTACTGTATGTCACCTCACTGTACTGTATGTCACCTCACTGTACTGTATATCACCTCACTGTACTGTATGACAGCTCACTGTACTGTATGGCAGCTCGCTGTACTGTATGGCAGCTCACTGTACTGTATGGCAGCTCACCGTACTGTATGTCACCTCACTGTACTGTATGGCAGCTCACTGTACTGTATGTCACCTCACTGTACTGTATGTCACCTCACTGTACTGTATGGCAGCTCACTGTACTGTATGGCAGCTCACTGTACTGTATGACAGCTCACTGTACTGTATGTCACCTCACCGTACTGTATGTCACCTCACTGTACTGTATGTCACCTCACCGTACTGTATGTCACCTCACTGTACTGTATGTCACCTCACCGTACTGTATGTCACCTCACTGTACTGTATGGCAGCTCGCTTTCCCCAGGTGAGAAAGCAGCCCGAATTTCCATGAGGGGTAACCTCACAGGACTATATCTTATCGTATCTTATCCTCATTACTTACCATGGTAGTATCACAGGCATAGTTCAGTCGTCGTGTTCCACGCATGCAAGGCGAAGGCAGCTGTTTGTGCTACGAGATAATCCTCTTCTCTGGTTTCGTCCTACCCAGTGATACAGCTGTTACCTTCACAAATGCGTTCAAACTGAAATTCGTTGCAGATTTTACCATTACAATGAGAACAACATTGGACGTTTGTGTGTGTGTGTGTGTGTGTGTGTTAAAAGCGTTGCACAAATGACGTCATGTCTGTGACCATGTCAGTAAGGATACCAAGGAAGGAAGAAGACTAACGCCGTGTGTTATTTGTGGTTTTTACATTTAGTCAAGTTTTGACTAAATGTTTTAACATCGAGGGGGAATCGAAACGAGGGTCGTGGTGTATGTGTGTGTGTGCGTGTGTGCGTGTGTGCGTGCGTGTGTGCGTGCGTGTAGAGCGATTCAGACCAAACTACTGGACCGATCTTTATGAAATTTGACATGAGAGTTCCTGGGTATGATATCCCCGAACGTTTTCTTCCTTTTTTTGATAAATGTCTTTGATGACGTCATATCCGGCTTTTCGTGAAAGTTGAGGCGGCACTGTCACGCTCTCATTTTTCAACCAAATTGGTTGAAATTTTGATCAAGTAGTCTTCGACGAAGCCCGGACTTCGGTATTGCATTTCAGCTTGGTGGCTTAAAAATTAATTAATGACTTTGGTCATTAAAAATCTGAAAATTGTAAAAAAAACAAAAATTTCTAAAACGATCCAAATTTACGTTCATCTTATTCTCCATCATTTGCTGATTCCAAAAACATATAAATATGTTATATTCGGATTAAAAACAAGCTCTGAAAATTAAATATATAAAAATTATTATCAAAATTAAATTTTTGAAATCAATTTAAAAACACTTTCATCTTATTCCTTGTCGGTTCCTGATTCCAAAAACATATAGATATGATATGTTTGGATTAAAATCACACTCAGAAAGTTAAAACAAAGAGAGGTACAGAAAAGCGTGCTATCCTTCTCAGCGCAAGTACTACCCCGCTCTTCCTGTCAATTTCACTGCCTTTGCCGTGCGCGGTGGACTGACGATGCTACGAGTATACGGTCTTGCTGCGTTGCATTGCGTTCAGTTTCATTCTGTGAGTTCGACAGCTACTTGACTAAATGTTGTATTGTCGCCTTACGCGACTTGTTTTTAATTACTTTTTGTTTTTTTTATCAACATATTGGCGACAGGTGTTGTCAGGTGACAACGATAGCTGTCGCACATTTTTTCTTGAGGTTATAGATTAATGTATAGGGTTATTTTAACTACCAATGTGCGTCTAACATAAAGGCAATTGAGTAACATTTAGTTCTTAACCGTCTTATACGTTACTTGTAATTCCTCGCGAAATGGTAACACCTAATGCCTCTACCGTTGATACTGGTTTTCACCCATGGACAACACGAGTAAATTAAACAAAGCAGGAATGTCGGATGATTTTCGGTTTTGTTGTGAGATGAAATACAAACACCCGTCGTAAACGCTAATAATAATAATAATAATAATGCATAATATGTATAAAGCGCATGTATCCAGGGTTGACCCCCTCAAAGCGCTGTACAATCATTGGAAAAATACAACGCTACCGCCGTCATGCAGCTTAATATAATAGCGCACTGAAATTAATTTAGAACAGTGGAACCCCCTTTTAAGACACCCCCCCCCACCTCCATAAAAGACTCCATTTTAAGACCTTGCATTTTCAGATTTTCTGGCCATAATCTCTGTAAATGTAGCTCCCCTTTAAGGCTCCCTCCTGTTTAACTTTAAGACCCGATCTTCTCAGATTGTTGGTCTTAAATGGGGAGTTCCACTGTACGATTCTATCTATGTTTCTATATCACGATTGGCACCAACTATTCCGTGTTGGTGAGCGGCAAAGCTTTACAAAAACATGAGTATTGAATAAGTTTAAAAAAAAGTGTGGGGACTTTTCAAAACATGCCGGTATACGTAGTTTTTTGTTAGTTAGTTAGCTATTGCTTTTCGGGTCCAGCGGACCATAATAGGCCAAATCAGGACCCCACAAGTTAATCATTACACATTTTTAGATTAAAACAATTCTAATACATAAAGTAGTTTTCTGTAAACATTTTGGTTTGCATGTTATGCGGATATGAAATGTGTGTAGTAGGTAGTCAAACATGTCTGTGGGTGCTTATGAGATCGTATGATGTCTGTGTTGTTTTCCTCAGAGTGTGACTTTCGTACATGAAGGCGATAAGGAGCACAATCTGTTCTACATGTGGTATTGTACTACTTCAGCTACGAACAAAACTCCTAACACGCCTTTGCATTATCCTTTGCAGACACTTGATACGGCGATCTGATTCTGTAAAGAAAAAAAATTAAAAAACGAACGAAAACACCAAATTGCGATTTTCTCCCAGAATAATATTATATGACATGCTGCTCCTTTCGTCTGGTGGGTGGGGGTAGAGGTAGTAGTAGGGAGGGGGTTGGGGGGGGGGGTGAGGGTGCGCACTGAAGTGAAACTGCTCCGTTGAAGGATCTAGTAGGGAAGATGGCTGCATCTGACATCTCATCGATTCTTTCTTCTCTTTCGCCGCGTTCCATCCCTCACACACCAAGTGGCTTGGATTTCTGCTGTCTCACGTTTCACGGAGAAAGAAACTTATCACTTCAGAATGATTTGTTAACGTTAGCATTTTGCTCGTTTAAAGGCCCACTCTGTTTCCCGAAGACAGTTGTTCTCCGTGTCTCAGATCTGGCCTGGCTCTAACTCACTCCCTACTGTGCGATTTTTCCTATGCTTTCCACTGTATACTGGCCATTTGTATTAGTTGGTAAAAAAATCATTACTGAAGAAGTACTCAACACAGATATTTGAAACTTTCAGGATTTACTGTTGATATGTTGATGCCCTTCAGTGCAAAGTTTCAAGTGTTTTACTTAGAAAATAGCTGATTTAGGTGGGGGGTATAAATAACCCTTTTTCTGGCATCAAAATTACGCTGAACGCAGGGCCATCACTTCAAATTCGCGTGGTTTACTCACTCACTACGAACCACTGCTATCGCCGTGGTCCCATGCACACCACTTCCCCACGAACCACTGCGATAGCAGTGTTTCCGCACGTGTCGTACTGGTAGACGCCATTGTTTTGCAAATTTGCACAAAGCCAGCCAGTACGAAATCAAACCTCGCGTCATCCTTCTACAGCAGACAGAAGTGAAACTAGCTTGGTAATTTGCAGACGATTGGTTAAACTTGAGAGCCAGCCTCTCTATTTTCGTACAAAAATTGACGTCATTGAGCTAAAAAAATCCAGTGGTTCGTGGGGAAGTGGTGTGCATGGGACCACTGCGATAGCAGTGGTTCGTAGCGAGTGAGAAAGAACACGGGGGAAGACCATTCCTGCACTTAGTCACATACCAACAATCAACGCGATGACTGCTTGTCGCGCCCCCCGCGGGTTAGGGGGGAAGAAATTACCCGATGCTCCCCAGCATGTCGTAAGAGGCGACTAACGGATTCTGTTTCTCTTTTTACCCTTGTTAAGTGTTTCTTGTATAGAATATAGTCAATTTTTGTATAGATTTTAGTCAAGCAGTATGTAAGAAATGTTAAGTCCTTTCAGAGACAGGTCCTTTGAACTGGAAACTTGCATTCTCCCAGTAAGGTCATACATTGTACTACGTTGCAAGCCCCTGGAGCAAATTTTTGATTAGTGCTTTTGTGAACAAGAAACAATTGACAAGTGGCTCTATCCCATCTCCCCCCCTTTCCCCGTCGCGATCACACACACATACACACACACACACACACACACACACACACACACATACACACACACACAGACGCAACCCCACCACCACACACATACACACACACACGCACGCACACACCCCACACACACACTCACAAACGCAAACACACACACACACATACACACACACACACACACACACTCACACACACACGCACGCACGTACACACACAAACGCAAACCCACACACACACACTCACTCACACACACGCACACACACACGCACATACACACACACACACACACACACGCACGCACACCCCCCCACACACACTCACAAACGCAAACACACACACACACACACACACACACACACACACACACATTCAGAATAACAGCAGTAGCACACTATCCATCACAAAGTAAGTGCAGAAATATCCATATAGTCTTGACATTCACGACTGTCTGCACGGAGATAATATAACGATTTGTCCCCCTCGGCAGACAAGATGTATGAGAGTGTTGTTTGAAAATGTTGTATCATCTAACTTGTTAGGTTCCACAATGAACAAATAATATCAGAAATTACTATGTTATGTGAAGTGTTAAATGTTTTTATCCGCACACAAAATAAAAGCAAACTGTTGAGTGTCTTTGTTCGTGAGAGTTTCGCCTTCATTATGGTATCATACATTTTGGTTGTTGTTTTAGACTCTGGGTTGTAGAGAGTGAGCCTTTTATGTCTAGTTGGAAGAATGATGTTGAGGGAGAAGAAACAAGTCGCGTAAGGCGAAATTACTACATTTAGTCAAGCTGTGGAACTCACAGAATGAAACTGAACGCACTGCATTTTTTCACAATGACCGTAGTCCGCCGCTCGTGCAAAACGCAGTGAAACTGACGAGTCTGTTTAGCGCGGTAGTGGTTTCGCTGTGCTGCATTGCACGCTTTTCTGTACATCTCTTCGTTTTAAATTTCTGAGCGTGTTTTTAATCTAAACATATCATATCTATATGTTTTTGGAATCAGGAACCGACAAGGAATAAGATGAAATTGTTTTTAAATCGATTTCGGAAATGTTATTTTAATCATAATTTTTATATTTTTAATTTTCAGAGCTTGTTTTTAATCCAAATATAACATATTTATATGTTTTTTGAATCAGAAAATGATGAAGAATAAGATGAACGTAAATTTGGATCGTTTTATAAAAAACATTTTTTAATTACAATTTTCAGATTTTTAATGACCAAAGTCATTAATTAATGTTTAAGCCACCAAGCTGAAATGCAATACCAAAGTCCGGCCTTTGTCGAAGATTGCTTTACAAAAATTTCAATCAATTTGATTGAAAAATGAGGGTGTGACAGTGCCGCCTCAACTTTTACAAAAAGCCGGATATGACGTCATCAAAGACATTTATCCAAAACATGAAAAAAACGTCTGGGGATTTCATACCCAGGAACTCTCATGTAAAATTTCATAAAGATCGGTCCAGTAGTTTACTCTGAATCGCTCTACACACACACACACACACACACACACACACACACACACACACACACACACACACACACACACACACACATACGTGTATATGGTCCCAAACGAGGACTTGCTAATACACACATTCACGTGCGTTTGTAGTGCAATTGCACTACAACGGCACTGGGCGCAGTGCCTTTGTAGTGCACTTGCACCACAACGGCACTGAGTGCAGTACTCGGTCCGGCATCGACGAATTTTACACTAAAAAAGGCACAAAATTTGACCTATTTCGTCGCCTATAGAGGACGGAAAGAATGTCATTTTGAACATGGTTATGACATTCTTTATGTCAAAAAAGTCAACTTAACGGGAAAAAAGTCAACTTAACGGTGTCAAAACATGTATGAGTATGTGTTTTTGTGTGTGCAGTGACCTTTTAAAAATAGTAAACGAACGGGAATATCTCTTCTGAAGACGTTAGATGAATAGAACGAAATGAGGACTTGGTTTTGGGTCCCCATTTCGGTTTTAGGTCCTCAGTTTGGCGGTATGAAGCAATTGCAAGTCCTCATTTGGGACCATACGCACACACACACACACACACACACACACACACACACACGCACACACATACACCACGACCCTCGTTTCGATTCCCCCTCGATGTTAAAACATTTAGTCAAAACTTGACTAAATGTAAAAACGAGAGTACTGAGTGAAACCTTTTGCTAGTGTACACAGGTAGATTAGGAGTGAGAGAGAATGGTCAGTATGAAGAGAACAAAGCTGAAACTTTGACCACAGAATTGTGCCCCACAAATAAGAAAAATTCAAAAAAGAAAAGAAATTTTCAGAAAGGGATATGTTGTGAGAACAAAGCTAAAATTTGACCACAGAACTGTGCAATTTAAAAAAAAAATAATCAGAAAAGAAAATAATTTTTGTAAAAAGGGCTATGTTGTGAACCGGAAGGGGTATTTGAAATGTGAGACAAATCGCTGATTTAAAAACCAAAATCTAAGATAGTTGCACGTCCGACTGTCTACATTTAATCTTTTTCACAGCTGTAACTAAGTACTGACAAGGTTTGTACAAATTGGTTATTTTGATTTGACTCATTTGTTTTCTTTATTGATTCTGTCTTAGGGTGTTGTGTGTGTTTGACACACAGCTTGTGTGAAAGTAGGACGCTACTGCCGTGCTAGCATTATACGACGTGCAAATTGACGTTTGCGGTAAACGTTTGAATGTTAGTGGTAAACGTTAATTGAACTTTTCCCGCAAACGTCAGTTAAACGTACAGTTAACGTTAGCATGCTAACCTTGAAATGCGTGTGAGTGAGAGAGCGAGACAGAGACGGCGAGACACCCTGACAGACAGACGACAGACAGAAAGAGAGAAAGACAGACAGAGAGAGTGGTTGTGCGAAACAGCAGGGGGAGAGAGAGAGAGAGAGAGAGAGAGAGAGAGAGAGAGAGAGAGAGAGAGAGAGAGAGAGAGAGAGAGAGAGAGAGAGAGAGAGAGAGAGAGAGAGAGAGAGAGAGAGAGAGAGTTGAGTGTATACCTACCTACGTGTGTCTACATGTGTACATTTTTATTTTCCAAAAAAGAAAATGTGTCTGCACAGAGTGATGTCCCTTATCAAAACCTGTCTGTGGGTTCTCATGACGACGGGCGGTCTCTCAGCGATCTACTTCATTATCTACACTTCCGGTTTGTAACCAAAAGTAACATCATTTACGAACTTTTGCCTGGTCGCTAGGCAGTTCTGAATATTAACACTTAGGCCCTAAAAATTGTAATAGCTACCCCTAAACCGGTCTGATTATGTTCTGTATTTGATTAATACTGCCGTATTGTTAAACTTGAGCGATCATAGACATCTTCGTATGATTAACTTGTTGTTGGGCCGTGTGATTGGTTGTTCGCTTGATTTTCTTCGCCCGCTTGACTTGCTGGTTACCTGGTTGGTTGTTGGTATTAATCAAGAAATGTCGTCTCCAAAAAAGTCACATTTTTACATTTAGTCAAGTTTTGACTAAATGTTTTAACATAGAGGGGGAATCGAGACGAGGGTCGTTGTGTATGTGTGTGTGTGTGTCTGTCTGTCTGTCTGTTCGTGTGAGTGTGTAAAGCGATTCAGACCAAACTACTGGACCGATCTTTATGAAATTGTGCATGAGAGTTCCTGGGAATGATATCCTCGGATGTGTTTTTCTTTTTTTCGATAAATACCTTTGATGACGTCATATCCGGCTTTTTGTAAAAGTTGAGGCGGCACTGTCACACCCTCATTTTTCAATCAAATTGATTGAAATTTTGGCCAAGCAATCTTCGACGAAGGCCGGACTTCGGTATTGCATTTCAGCTTGGTGGCTTAAAAATTAATTAATGACTTTGGTCATTAAAAATCTGAAAATTGTAATTAATTTTTTTTATAAAACGATCCAAATTTACGTTCATCTTATTCTTCATCGTTTTCTGATTCCAAAAACATATACATATGTTATATTTGGATTAAAAACAAGCTCTGAAAATTAAAAATATAAAAATTATGATCAAAATTAAATTTTTGAAATCAATTTAAAAACACTTTCATCTTATTCCTTGTCCGTTCCTGATTCCAAAAACATATAGATATGATATGTTTGGATTAAAAACACGCTCGGAAAGTTAAAACAAAGAGAGGTACATAAAAGCGTGCTATCCTTCTCAGCGCAAACCCCGCTCTTCTTGTCAATTTCACTGCCTTTGCCACGAGCGGTGGACTATGACGATGCTACGAGTATACGGTCTTGCTGAAAAATTGCATTGCGTTCAGTTTCATTCTGTGAGTTCGACAGCTTGACTAACTGTTATATTATCGCCTTACGCGACTTGTTGATAATTACTAACATTCGATTTCACAGCCTCAACCGTACTTGTTGTTTTCAGATCTGAAAAAATCGCCAACACGACTGGAACTTTATGTAAGTATTATTTTCCTTGTTTTAATCAACAATTTTTGGGGGCCATGCCGTTAATTGTCTTTTGGAAGGTAGATGGTAAATTGTTGGCTGAGGTTGCTCCATTGTCCTCCATTTTCCATGTTTTTATGAACGTTTTCCGAGGGAGGCATGCCCCCAGACCCCCCTGGGAGGTTCGGGTGCTACGCGCCCTCAACGCAACGCTTTGCGTTGTTGATCTGTCCTTAAAAGAAATTTGGTAACCCCCCCCCTCCCTTAAAAATGATGTGTGTGTGTGTGTGTGTGTGTGTGTGTGTGTGTGTGTGTGTGTCTAAGTGTGTGTGTGTGTGTACATGTGTGTGTGTTTGTGTGTGTGTGTTTGTGGGTGTGTGTGTGTTTGTGTGTGTGTGAGTGTGTGTGTGTGTGTTTGTGTGTGTGTATGTTTGTGTGTGTGTGTGTGTGTGTGTATATAGGGGGGGGGGGTTGAGGAGTGAAGCAGAAATACAGTTACATTATATCCACTGTAGCATGTTCGCAGTTTGTATGAAAAGTTCTAGCCTAAAGTCTCAATCCTTGTTGAAAAAAATTCTGTTTAGTTTAGTTCAACTATCTCGCTATCTTGTTTCGGTTTTCTTTCTTTTTTCAATCTTTTAACAGCTTTTTGATTTTACTTGTCAGAGTTTAAAGAAAAATACAGCCCCATCTATCGCTTTCCTCCAGCAGGAAGAACGACAACCCCGCTTCAATTCACCGCCGACTCCGGTCTATTCATTAGCAATGGCAAATATGCGCCCCACAAAAAAGAAAGACCTCCCTAAAGCACAGAACCTCCTGAGCCAGCCTGAAATTGAAGCGCGTTTTACCAAACGACGTCTGACCCTAAAGTCTGCCTGTCAGAAATACGGGAACGTGTCAGCATTATGGGGGATGCGGGCGATAGTCAGATTGCCTCGCTTTCCACCCGTGGTGAACGTCAGTGTATCGTACTGTCCGATCCCTAAAACGTCTTCAACTACATGGAAAGACATCTTCGCGAAGATTCGAGGAAAAATGAAGAGACTGAAAATTCCTGGCGTTATACCTCCTTCGAAGACTCCGGATGTTCGTTTTGTGTTTGTACGAGAACCGTACAGCAGATTGCTCTCCGCTTACGTGGACAAGCTGTTCTCCCCACATGGTATGATCTGGAACACCACTGGACGGGATGTCATCAAGAACTTCCGTCCGAACGCGTCATCAAAAAGCCTCGAGTGCGGTCATGACGTCACTTTTCCGGAATTCATCAAGTACGTCATCAGTATGGAGGAAAGTGGAGAAGATTACAACAGGCACTTTGTACTTTCCCACAAGTTCTGTGCGCTGTGTGATTACCACTACGACTACATCGGCCACCTAGAAACTATCCAGGAAGACATGCCCTACATCTTGAAGGCTATTCAGTCACCAGTGACTTACAGTCAAACTTTTGACAGTGTCACAATCCAGAAGAACACCCGGATGTCGCTCAATAGAATGAAGGACGCAGTCAGTCGCTGCATAGATGTGCACGAAGCCTGCATAAGGTTGTGGAAAAAATGGCAGATACGGGGCATCATCCACACATCGCAACCTTTTCCATTGACAAGGGAGCACACTCGTGATATCACACCGGAAGACTTCGCGAAAGCAGCATTATCGGCCGTTGCCCGGTCAGGGGAGGTAATGGAGAGAAGGGGACAGAAGGGGGAGGCGGCGAGAGAGGCGTACAGCGGGGTAGACATGGCGGACAGAGACAAGCTGCAGCGACTCCTGGCGGTGGACTGTCACATGTTTGGCTTTGACCCCCGACCTCCGCACGTCTTCCCCGTCACGCCGCACACATCTCACACACACTTCTCCTACTTTGACCTGTATCAGTAGACTGCTTGTATCTCTACACACACTTCTCCTACTTTGACCTGTATCAGTAGACTGGTTATATAGATACACACACTTCTCCTACTTTGACCTGTATCAGTAGACTGCTTGTATCGATACACACACTTCTACTACTTTGACCTGTATCAGTAGACTGCTTGTATCGATACACACACTTCTACTACTTTGACCTGTATCAGTAGACTGCCTGTATAGATACACACACTTCTCCTACTTTGACCTGTATCAGTAGACTGCTTGTATCTATACACACACTTTTCCTACTTTGACCTGTAACAGTAGACTGCTTGTATCGATACACACACTTCTACTACTTTGACCTGTATCAGTAGACTAGTTATATAGATACACACACTTCTACTACTTTGACCTGTATCAGTAGACTGCTTGTATCGATACACACACTTCTCCTACTTTGACCTGTATCAGTAGACTGCTTGTATCTCTACACACACTTCTCCTACTTTGACCTGTATCAGTAGACTGCTTGTATAGATACACACACTTCTACTACTTTGACCTGTATCAGTAGACTGCTTGTATTGATACACACACTTCTCCTACTTTGACCTGTATCAGTAGACTGCTTGTATCGATACACACACTTCTCCTACTTTGACCTGTATCAGTAGACTGCTTGTATCGATACACACACTTCTCCTACTTTGATGCACGTTTTTGTTTCATTGAAAAGCATGGGTCTACGGAAGGGTATACATATTTTTTATTCTTTGATGCCTTCAGTGTGTAGTCGATAACGACGTCGGGCGAAAGTTAACTAAGTTTTTATTATTGTGGATTGAGCAGTTACTAACAGTTGACGTTTTCAAAGAGCTTGTTAAACAAAGTTTGCGAGATCAATATTTTCATTATTCGAAAAGTGAGGCTGCCAGTAAAAGTGTCGGTTATATTTTTTGTTGTTGGTAAGAATGATATTTGTTTTAAACATTATTTGATGTATTTTAGAAAATCTTTTAGACATAACATGTTTTGCTTAGCATGCAAAGTCACGATTTTGTAATCTAAAACCCTGAATTAATATGAATATTTGTTTAGTTCTTTCCTAAAAGTTACGTAATACGACACGCTAAGAATACACATTTGCAAAAAGCAACACAGATTTTGGTCAGCCATTGGTCATAGCTTCTGAAATTTCCAAAACAAATCATTAAGAACTCAAGCACATATGGCTCTTTGAGTGGAGGACCCCCTCAAAAATTAATAATAATAATACGAATACTTATAACGCGCACATATCTCACCAACAGGCGACTCAAGGCGCACATACACTCATTCACACACACGGAGACTTAAAGTCACCAACACACACACACCATCAACCATTAAAACATGTACAGTTATTCAGGGTGGGATGGGGTGGGCAGTATAGAATGCATGGATTATGTGGAAAAAAGGAATGTCTTGAGTGCAGATTTGAATGATTCGAGGGACTGTTGTTGACGGAGGGGGAGAGGTAGTGTGTTCCATTGGCTAGGTGCTTGGAAAGAAAATGAGCGTTGACCTGCTGTTTTGAGTTTGGTGTGGGGGATGTTGAGCTTGAAAGGGAGAGAACTTGCCGCAAAACCTGCCTTTTTTGGCCCCTGAAACGTTTGACACCTACTGCCTTTGACAAAAGGCTACATAAAGACTAGAGAAGTAAAGTGCATAAAACAAAATGTTCTGAACAGGAAATTGAATGGCCTTTCCAATGATAGTCAGAAGTGTTTGGTTTGTGCATAATCTGATTTTTTGCAGATTTTAAAATACGGGGCTATGGTTTTTGTCAGGTCGATTTTAGGGGTGACCTTGTTTGACAGGCTGTCACGGGATGCTTATACAAAGTACCATCAATCGGACAAATGATATGAACAGCTGACATAATTACCTTTTCGAGCATATACAGTTCAACTAAAATGAATTGCGTTATAATACTTTTCTTAGCGTGCGAAATTTGTTGCAATAATTTGTTGGCCAAGTTTATTTATTTGTCTCTTGATATTTGTGCGTGTGTGTGTGTATGTCTCTCTTTGTCTTTCTACTTTTCTCTCTCATTCTGTCAATGTGTTTTATATGATTTTATATCTAACCCCTTTTGTTTTGTCGATGTCAGTGTGTATGTCAATACCTGCTTGTGAAAGAGAGAACGATTTTGTTGTGTGTGAAAAAAAAGTATTTTGATTTGGAGGTATCGACAGTCTTTGACATCGAAAAACTGTGGAAGAGAAAAAGACAGACAGACAAACAGACAGACAGACAGACACACACGCACACATAAACACATACAGACACACACACACACAGACAGACAGACACACACACCGTGCACAGACACACACACCGTGCACAGACACACACACACACACACACACACACACCCCACACACACATTCACAAATTCCTCTGTAACACCATCATATTAATGGCTGGATGTTAAACAAGTTCTCTCCCTTTCAAGATGGCGCAATTACTAAGCTCTTCTTATTTGCCTTGAAGGCGAATAATAGTAGGGCGATACCCTCTCCTGATCAACCAAACAAACGCAGGAATACCCCACACCCACGATACGGCTGACTATATGAGATTACGCATATTGGAGAACACAAGTATACAAAGTATTTTACACACAAAAAATCATTTCCGTAGCACAAAACGGAGCTGTGCAATTGCACACATATATATTATGAGCAAATTTTTTTTTCATTTTTTCATTTTTCATTTATTTATTGTCCCATCGCTGGGAAATTCGGGTCGCTTCCTCCCAGTGGAAAGCTAGCAGCAACGGGGTCGCGCTACCCAGGTGTCTGCGTGTTTAGGTGTATTCAGCCACCTGCACTTATGGCAGAATGTCCAAGGTCTTTTACGTGCCACTGTGGTGACACGGGGGTGGGACATGGCTTCCGTCTCTGAGCCTGCACATAAAGTTGACCCGTGTCCGTCCCGGCCCGAATTCGAACCAGCGACCTTCCGATCACAAGTCCAGTGCTCTACCAACTGAGCTACCGAGCCCCCTTAGCTGTCATCTGCAAACAACAACATTACAAGTAGAGGCGTCTCGGGAAGGGGGTAGGGGAATAGTGGTGGTTAATTATGACGTAACGATAAAGAAGAGTGGCAGCTGGATGGGGTATGGCGAAAACTCGGGGGTTGACAATATTTGTTAGAAAAATGATATTACAAAAAAACAAAACAAAAACAACTTTTTTTTCTAAAGAAAACCCACAAAACAAGTTTCGATGCTTCCCTTCAAACTCCCAGAAAAAGTACACTAGTACGTACCTCTTAAAACAAAACATACGCATGTATGTATGCATCTATGCATCTCCCCAGGTTGAGGGGGGGGGGGGGGGGGGGCAAAATCAGCTAGCCCAGAATGACCCCCCGGTCAAAACTGACTAGGTCAGTCAGTTTTGACCTCAACTTCAAACTTCAAGAATAAGTACTTTAGGACCTTTCACAACGAAATATATATGTATTTATATATACGACAACAAAAATTAACTTCAGTTGCACGTACTAAACTTGGCCAAAAAAGTATTGTGACACATGTACATTTTGCACTCAAATTAAAGCATTAAATACCGTCTCGTTTCATTCAAATTTTCTGTGCCAGTTAAGGCTGTTCACTTGACTTTCTGGATCACCTTTCGGATATAAGATTTCTTTTACGGGGATCACGTGACCGCCGCTAAAAAAAGGGTACCCTCAAAATTGACCAGACAAAAACAGAAGGGACATATTACAAATCGACAAAAAAAATCACAATTGGCAAAAGTTTTTTGTTTAAAAAAATCATTTTTAATCACGTTTTGAATATCATACAACACAAACATACTGATATCAGAAGATCTGTTATAACAAGAAAACAATAATTATATGTAATTAACAATTTACTTACTTACTTACTGCCTTTCACGCCTGGTGGCGTGTAGGGCAGCGACAATTAACAATTTAAGATAACAATTAAGACAACATATTGACTGATATAGGCACAACTTCGCCTTAAGAAAAGAAAGTCAAATCAATTACCCACCCATGACATGTAGCTTTGTTTAGCTAGTTTACGTATTCCGTGTGCTGTGCTATTCCTACTGATGCAGGTGTCAACGGTATGACAGTTAAAAACGGGAGGTTTTGCGTCAGTTCTGAGGGGTATCAAGACAAAAAGCGCTGTATTTCAGCATTGCCATTGACTGGATGGATTGCTTTGAAACGTTCAGAATATTCTGCCAACACACTAGACGTAATTTCAGAACATTTGGATTTTGGTATTTCTTCAGATGTTACGCAATGTTCTGGAAAAAGAGTAAAACCTGTCCATAAAAATGTGTGTTTGATCGGGATTTTTTTTTTTAACTGAGTAGCTTGTGAGTTTTATATTTGACAAACATTTTAAGATGTTTACATATTCAGAAGGTATATCGTTTTCTGGTTTCCGAGTAAGGGCTTCCCAGAGTGTGCGTCCCTTTGTCCTCAAGCCGAAAACACATATCAGAATGTCTTGGATGGGGTCCCGGGACGCACTCAATGTCAACAGATCTGGAAGACGATAGATCTTTCTTTCTTTATTTGTGACCCTCCACCACGAAATGAGTCGCATGTCACCTCACGCGGTTCTGCGCTAGGCATAATATAAGTCCGGGGGGTGTCTAGTAACAGTGTGAGGGTCACCATAGTCACAGGCTTATAACTCAAAAAGTGTTCACTCTTTTCTAAAACGGTTTTCACCACTGGATTGAGAATAAAACACTCTTTAAGAAAATGTAAAAATATGAAAATCATGAAAAGGTGACATGCGACTCATTCCGTGGTGGAGGGTCACATTTGGTGTTTAACGTCGTTTTCAACCACGAAGGTTATATCGCGACGGGGAAAGGGGGGAGATGGGATAGAGCCACTTGTCAATTGTTTCTTGTTCACAAAAGCACTAATCAAAAAATTGCTCCAGGGGCTTGCAACGTAGTACAATATATGACCTTCCTGGGAGAATGCAAGTTTCCAGTACAAAGGACTTAACATTTCTTACATACTGCTTGACTAAAATCTTTACAAAAATTGACTATATTCTATACAAGAAACACTTAACAAGGGTAAAAAGAGAAACAGAATCCGTTAGTCGCCTCTTACGACATGCTGGGGAGTATCGGGTAAATTCTTCCCCCTAACCCGCGGGGGAGGGGAAGACGATAGATGAAGGTAGGGGTCAAAATCACAAGTGAGAATAATTGCCAAGCACATGCACAGACTGACAGTGCTCTTCCTTCTCTGTTTCAATCTCCGAATTCAAAATAAAACATTGAAAATGTTGTGAGAGAAAATCCATATAATCAACAACAAGAACCCCAAAATTGTTGAAACACTGACGAACCTCATACCACATCAATACACGGTATGGTATTGGATGCTGCGAGGTACGGGCAGCAACTCTAGCCTCTTGTCCTACGTTCTGATTGCTTATCTCCCTTGTTTACTTGATCAAAATGTTACATAACAAAGAACAACTGACATTTCATATTTTTTAAAAACCCAAACCCACCCCCCAAAAAAGGAAGTAAATAAAAAAATATAGAGGCTTGCCATTATTTTTGTTTTTGTTTTTTTATTTTTCTGCCATTTTACTTTTAGTGGGTTTTTTCTCTTCTTTTGTTTAACTCTGGTTTGACTCAAGTGTGATTTCTCGGCTGGAGGGAAAGCGGAACGCATTTGACCATGTTGACAGATCGTCTGTAAAAGCGCTCAGCCTGCCTGGCCTTCCTCTCCAGGAGGTGCTGACGAGCCCTGAGCTTGACGTTGAGAGAGGCGTCGTCAAAGTGAGTAGTCTTCCATTCACACCCAGCATGCATCGCTCTCTTCACCTTCCCGTACAACGTCTTCAGCTTCTTCAGCTCGCTGGCCACCTCGTCGCGTAGGGATACAAGATGGCTGCTGTCCTCCAGCGCCCAGGCTTCCTCATCCGGGGCTTTTCTCGTCAGGGACTGCACGTCTTCTCTCAGACTCTCCATCTTGCGGAAGATGGGTTCGACCAGTGACGCGTCAACCAGCGCGCCGTTCACTTTGTTTAGCATGACCTTGAACTCAAACTGAAAAACAAGATAACAATGACTATGTACTCACCAACCAGGAACAATAAAAACACGATAACAATGACTATGTACTCACCAACCAGGAACAATAAAAACACGATAACAATGACTATGTACTCACCAACCAGGAACAATAAAAACACGATAACAATGACTATGTACTCACCAACCAGGAACAATAAAAACACGATAACAATGACTATGTACTCACCAACCAGGAACAATAAAAACACGAATAAGAGGACCGGTTTCGACGTATGTCTTCGTCAGCTAAAATACTAAAAAAGGAGAAACGACAGGAAGAGAAAGAAGAACATGAGTAAGGAAGAAGACAGACAGCAAATAACGTTATACTCAGAGTTATAGCCTACTAAAAAAGAACAAAGTCTAGGAACCTTTTTTCTGAACTGAAAAGACAAACAAACACACTGTAGATAGGTAAAGTTCAGATCTCAGATAGGTAAAGTTCAGATCTCAGATAGGTAAAGTTCAGATCTCAGATAGGTACAGTTCAGATCTCAGATAGGTACAGTTCAGATCTCAGATAGGTACAGTTCAGATCTCAGATAGGTAAAGTTCAGATCTCAGATAGGTACAGTTCAGATCTCAGATAGGTACAGTTCAGATCTCAGATAGGTAAAGTTCAGATCCCAGAAGCTAGGAGGACCCGCTGCTGATCCGCAGAAGACTGGGTAGCCACCAAGCTAAGGATATAACTCCATCAACATCCAACACTGAACAAGAAGAAGAATATCTAGGAAACAAAGGGACGTAAACGTTCTAAAAATAGACGAAGAGTAAGTGAGCGTTATGTAGAACCAAGCACCTGGCAGCCGAAAGAATAACAAGCATGGAAATGAAGAATCGACTTTCATTCTTAAGCTCAGTTCTGACACACACATGGACATACTTTGCATTTCCAAACCATGGAGATTTACAAAATTACAAGTGAGGAAAAGCTGTTTGAAATACTTTAAAAAGATTAAGAAATAACAGCAATACTATTATCTCAAGTAGAAATGTGTGGTCATTAAATCTAGTAATACAACAGGGACCTGTTTACAATCACACACACACACACACACACACACACACACACACACACACACACACACACACACACACATACACACACACACGTACACACACACAGACACACACACACACGCACACACACACACAAACACACACACACACACACACACACACACACACACACACACAATGATGCAAAAGGAAAGGAATCTGGCGAGAATTGTTGCATCAAGGTACATAACTCACCCTTTTCCTGTCGACTTCTGAACGTTGTTGCATTATCCGGTTGTCTCCCTTGGTCCATGTCAAAACTGCTGCTGTTTTCGCTGCATTCGCTGTCTGAAGATTCCATGCTCTCGTCACCGGCGCTCCCCGATGACTCAGTGGGTACCGGAGAAACATCATTTGGACAAGGGTTCATCACAAGTGTCTGAAAAACACGAAACGGTCTTTTTCAATCACCGGCAGGAATGCATACATGCATGAAAAAGCGCATTTTTCTTAGTGGCACGATTATAATTGTTTTCGCATTTTAATGAGAAACAAGAGCGAAATCCAAGTATAGCCGGGCTATAAATAGCCGGCGTCTACAAAAAAACACATTCTGCAGTAAGAAACCTAAGTTATTCCCCCTTTATTCCCCCCTCTCCCCCCTCGCTGAAGCTCGCATTTTTCATGATCCGCCAACTTCGACCATTATTTTTAATAATCACTGAGACTCGGCATGTAACCTCTACTTATTCCCCCCTCTGCTTCTTTACCTCTGTAAACTTGTAGAGCTAGTTATTTTTCGATAAACACCCAGCAACCAAACAAATAACGACCGAGCAACAGCCTGAATCCTCGATAGCGCAATGGGTTGAGAAGCTGTTCTGCGTCGGTACTACTTTTGCGACTGAAAAGTTCCGAACGCTCTAATGTACGAAGTATACATCTCTGGAGCAAACAATACAAACATACCGCATTTAAATTAACAACTACAGGCTTGAACACATGAATCTCCATATAAAATCCATGAGTTTGGTTAGATCTGCTGTGCACAAACCGTTCATCACAAGCAAATTCCCAAGGCAAGTAACTCTCATACTTTGTCTAGCGACAAGATTAGTTCCCCTTTCAAATTTCTTTTCACTCAGTTTCTTCGACAACAGACTGCAATCCGACGGTCAGTTTTCAACAATATTTCATTTAATAAACAGATCACACGCAACCAAATGCACACATCTCATCAATTTAAACAACATTAAGCGGTTTCATACACTATTTTCCCCAGAAAACTGAACTTCATACAGTTTTTAACGTTGGAACACGGGTGCAAAAGTTCGTCTGCTAGTCCCATTTGACGAAAGAACATTATCCTAAGCGATACCAAAACATATACAGAACACACAATATCTGCCTTTGCTGCCACAGCAGAATAACAGCATATCTGTGTACTTGATTTTTAGTCCAAAATAGGAAAACTGACAAGAAGTGTTAACAGAATGATTTGCACGGAACTATACAACCGCGCATTAATCGATCGCCTGCGCAGGTTGACTGGTTGAGTGAATAGGATTCGATCAAACTTTCGCAAAAAAACTCCTCTTTTCTTTGAATAACTGAAGAAAGGAGGAATAAAGAGGTTACACACCTCGTCTCAGTGATTATAAAAAATAATGGTCTCAGTTCGCGGTCATGAAAATTCTCGCTAAAGCTCGCATTTTTCATGATCCGCTAACTTCGACCATTATTTTTAATAATCACTTAGACTCGGCATGTAACCTCTACATACCAGCCGCGCTCGGACTACTGTGGCGAAGTTACTGTGGCGAAGTTACTGGGGACCGGTGACGAATTTACCGTGTTACGAACTTACTGGTATCCTCTTTTTGTGTGTGATTGGTTCTCTTAAAGGGAAACAATCGCTGTCAAAATCATATTTCTGAATGTGTTGTTGCTTCCCTTCAATCAGGATTGGCTCCTTGACGAATAGAGGATCATAGAGTGATACAGCTGTGAAAAATGTACGTTGAAAATAAAATGCTTTGCAATAATGCCATCACGATCACGAAAACAAATGACGATCACGATCACGAGACTTGATTTTTTTGTCATCATGGATCACGGGCAAAGTCCCATCATGATCAAAGAAATGGAAATGTCGGCAATCACGGTCACAGAAAGGTCAAATAACGCCAATCACGATCACGATTTTAAACCCTTTGGGGCCCTCAGAGAGGAGTGAGGGTAGGAAAGAGAGAGAGGGAGAGACTGAGAGGGAGAGAGAGGGAGAGAGAGATCGAGGGAGAGAGAGGGAGAGAGAGAGGGGTGAGGGTAGGAGAGAGAGAGAGAGGGAGAGAGAGGGAGAGAGAGGGAGAGAGAGAGGGAACGAGAGGGTGAGAGAGGGAGAGAGAGAGAGAGAGAGGGAGAGAGAGAGAGAGAGAGAGAGAGAGAGAGAGAGAGAGAGAGAGAGAGAGAGAGAGAGAGAGAGAGAGAGAGAGAGAGAGAGAGAGAGAGAGAGAGAGAGAGAGAGAAAATGTAAGTTTTACGCCCTCACGGCAAAGCCATTAGGGGCATGTTACACGGGAAAACCCGGCTTTGTATGAAAATAAAAAATAAAAATGCAGGGGGGGGGGGGGGGGGGGGGGGGGGGATGTAGACAGCTGGCTGCCGGCTGCTAGAGGAGACCTGAAATGGGCTAGGGACCGGGTTGGGTCGTCTTGGGTCAGTGCTGAAATGGTTACTTTATTGGCTGTTGGCCGAACGGACACCCGGGCTTCATATTTTTGCATGCATGTATTCGTGTTTCCAAGGCCTGAGGCTTTCGCTGTGACCCTGTGATCTTTATCGTGCGCATGCGTGCACACGGGGGTGTTCGGACACCGAGGAGAGTCTGCACAAAGTTGACTCTGGGACACACATCCCGCGCCGAACTTGGGGGTTGAACCCACGCTGATAGTAACAACCGGTTTTAAAGCCAGCGCCTCTACCGACTGGGCAAACTCCCCCCCCCCCCCCCCCAATTGGTTGGGGTCAAGAAGTTCCATGGAGGGCGGGGGGTATGGAGTAACACATAGTGTTTTGCTCAGAACATTCCCACCCAAGCAGAGCCGCGCTAGGGTACGCATTACCGTAAAGCTGGCAGTCAGTGCTACCAAATGTCGTCTGTGTCTATACCACACGGTGGTGACTTAATGTGGGTGAGAGAGAGAGAGGGAGAGAGAGACATATACGGCAAATGCACAACCAAGGTGAACCCGTGGTGTGTACAGAACCAGGGTGTCTTAAAACGTTATTAGGGTTAGGAAAGGAATTTCCAAAAGGAATATTTACTTCTATAACTGCAGCAGAAAGGATCTAATTCAACCCACAAAAATGTTGTTGTTTTTTTCAAACATGTAGGTCCACTTGTTGTGGGCGTCAGGTTTGCCTGACTACAGAGAATGCACCAGGGTGTATTTGACGGTGGTTTTTTTCGGATCTTGCTCTTTGTAAAAACCATTTTTCTGCATGATCTAAAAACAAACAGAAACGGCTACAGGAAATGCACATACATTTATATTATCACAGATGTAACTTCTGGAGATTTTAGTAAATGTATAATATGTGGATATTACTAAGACTCACAGGTATATTACAATGAGTAATTTTTGGCTCACGAAGTGTAGCCTATGCGATCGTAACTTTGTCTGTCTGTGCGTGCGTGCGTATGTGCGTATGTGCGTATGTGCGTGCGTGCGTGTGTATGTCTGTGGTAGAAACTTTAACATTTCGTCATTTGAAGACGTCACATTATGGCGTAAGAGGGTTAGACGTCACGCGAAGGAATGTCTCGGTCATTGTTATTTTGAGCGGGCCGAGACTATTTGGCAGTCGTGTCTGTAAGTAGGCTACATGCAGACAGACAGATCTAGATCTAGTGTCTCTCTTTCTTGCACAGTGTCACCAATGCTTACTGTGTGTGTGTGTGTATGTGTGACCGGAGTGATTGAGTTTGTGTTACTGTTTGTCGATTTCTTACGTGAGCCTTGAAGGCTTCGCCTCTTGTACTTTTGGTGCTACTATGCTGCCATAGATCACTTTGGAGAGTTTCCTCTTTAGTCGGCTGGCCGGCAAAGTTACCAGCGGCAGAGTCCGCGGCTGCCCTCTCACCCTTTCTTTCAAGGCGTACAAATCCTTGCAGTGGCACACCCCTCCCCTTCCCCGGTGAGTAGACATGAAGGGGCATCCGCTAATAGCTCCCCCCCCCCCCCCCACTCCCACCCCTCCCCAAACCCGGGCAGAGACACAGAGCGCAAAACGACGCTTCCCGGCAACATCTGCTGCTACCGCCCCCCCCCCCCCCCCCCCCTCCCCAAACTACGGGCGATGCATTCCCGCGATCGAATCAGACATCAAATGGCACCGCCATCAGCTGCCCTTGCGCTCACTCATTCCCACCCCCCACGGGTACCATGTGTTATCAACAGTTTTCTATTATTATTTCGACGGGTGAGAGAAGACTTGCCAACAGGCCAAAAAGAAACTGTGAGAGAGAGAGAGAAGACTTGCCAACAGGCCAAAAAGAAACTGTGTGAGAGAGAGAGAAGACTTGCCAACAGGCCAAAAAGAAACTGTGAGAGAGAAAGAGAAGACTTGCCAACAGGCCAAAAAGAAACTGTGTGAGAGAGAGAGAAGACTTGCCAACAGGCCAAAAAGAAACTGTGAGAGAGAGAGAGAAGACTTGCCAACAGGCCAAAAAGAAACTGTGTGAGAGAGAGAGAAGACTTGCCAACAGGCCAAAAAGAAACTGTGAGAGAGAGAGAGAACTTTATTTTACAAGGATAAAGATTTAAAAGGTAAGCGAGAGAGTTCTCGTGATTGTTTTAATTAAAAAACTCATTCATAAAAACTAGAGACTATGTTTCTGATCAAAACGAATGATTAATCTGCTGTATCATTCGCTTGTCGGAAAGCTCTGCTTACGCGCATCTCTCAAAATATGACCTTCTCTTGTCTACTGGCTCGGAAGATTTATTCTACTCCCAAATAGCCCTTCTTTGCACCTCTTATGACTCCTTCGTCCTCTATAATCCCGTACCCATACCAAATACGAGCTGATTTGGTGAAATAAAGCACATTACTACTTGCAAAACCCATCGAACAGCCATTTCCGGTGCTCGATCGCCCACATTTTCAGCTTTGAAGGCTATTTACGGGCAAATATATGACTTGAGCGATTACAAGAACAAGATAATGTGAGTTTTAGTCACAAACAACGTGATTTCTCTGCGAAAACTGGCTTTAACAAGAAATTCCTTCGAGGTAGGAAAAACACCCCCGTTGGTCAAAGGGAAATAACCATTCTCACTGCACCCATTCTCACTGCCACCAACTGAGAAGGTTATTTCCCTTTGACCATGAATAATGTTTCTCTATAAGTCCTTGTAGAATCTTAATCCACCAATAACTCCCTAACCGTGTGTTTGACTGGTCCCAATTTTTGTAAGGACCGTCTCAGGAATGTATAGAACCTGTTCACCAAGTTTGGTGACGATCGGTCCGTTCATTCTTGAGATCTATATGCGAACACAAACACACAAACACACAAACAAACACATCGACCGAAACCTATACACACCCCTATACCGGGGGTGTAATAAGCGGCGGGTTGGGTTTATTAACCGGCTTTTTCTAATACATAAGATATAGTGATAAATCCGGACCGTCTGAAATCGGCTTTTATAAGCGGCTGGCTCTATTAACCGCGGTTTTAATAAGCGGCGTCCACTACAAGTAGCCTATTCAACTGACCACGTGGCGATTGTTTTCCCCTGAAGCCAAGCAAGCAACGACTGAATATTCGTGTACAGCGTTGATTTTAGTTTCTCTTGATTTTAGTTTCTCTCTCTCTCTCTCTCCTCTCCTCTCTCTCTCTCCTCTCCCCTCTCTCTCTCTCTCTCTCTCTCTCTCTCTCTCTCTCTCTCTCTCTCTCTCTCTCTCTCTCTCTCTCTCTACAAGAGGGCCAGATGCAAAAAAGTATACCAATGCTTATTCAGTTACCCTCGTAAAATAAAGAATTGTCATTGTCATTGTCATTGTCTCAGTCTCTCTCTCTCTCATTCTCTGAGCAATGTGCACTAACAAGAAGTTGAGCCCAACTACGATTTAGACAATCTTGATTTCACACAAGGGAACAAAGATCGGGGACGAATCTTTCCTAAAAAAACTATACAGTTTCTGTTCGGGTAAAATAAAGAACGGGGTAATATTCTTTTCCTCTGTGGCACGGCACGGCACGCACGCACGCAGCAGTAGCGTTGATTAAAAAACGCTCGCGCTGGACCCGAGTACTCTTCAGACTGGCTCGCTCCCCCAGTATGAAAGTTTTTGTCTTGTGCACGTTTAAGACCAAGTGATTGCTCTTATCGATACGCCATGCATATTCATGAGCATTATTCCTTTTTGCTGATCCAGAGAGAGCACAGGGCGACCAACGACCTCTGCCACGGAAACGCCCCGGCACCTGCGATATCTCACGTGCGAGAAACATAACTAGCGTTGGCAGCGATAAGGACCGTACGTGAGAAAAAGAGTGCGAAACCATGAAAGTCTCTTGCAAGGAATGGCACTACGATGAAAGTCTCTTGCAAGGAATGGCACTACGATGAAAGTCTCTTGCAAGGAATGGCACTACGATGAAAGTCTCTTGCAAGGAATGGCACTACGATGAAAGTCTCTTGCAAGGAATGGCACTACGATGAAAGTCTCTTGCAAGGAATGGCACTACGATGAAAGTCTCTTGCAAGGAATGGCACTACGATGAAAGTCTCTTGCAAGGAATGGCACTACGCTTAGACCGACCATAAAACAACAGTGTCCAGTCCAAGAATTAGAGACAAAGAAACGGAGAGAGAGAGGGAGAGAGAGAGAGAGAGAGAGAGAGAGAGAGAGAGAGAGAGACAGACAGACAGACAAACAGACAGACAGACAGAATCTCATCCCGTTACAATGTGGAACATTAAGGGTGGACCCAGTATGAAAGTTTTTGTCTTTTTACACGTGGATTTAAATTTTATTTTTTATTTTACACAATTAAAAAAATTATTAGAGTAAAATAAAACATTAAAACGTTCATAATAAACAATAGTAAACAAGAATTTAATAATAATAAAAAAAATAGATCGCCCATGCCGGGAATCGAACCCGCATCACTTTGGCCATAGGCGGACGTGCTTTCCACCAAGCCACCAACTCTGACAATGTTGCCAGTGAACTCAAATGACTAGGCTGTTAACTTTGCTCGTTCAGGTCGCACAGCAAGTGGCACACGCACGCAAAGCCTGGTGTCGCGGGCTGGCTGGCTGTTCTATTAGCCGAACAGCAGTTCTATCCCACCGCGAATTGCGCCCACCGCCAATAGTCGTTTTTGTGGATTATTTCGCATTTAGGTCCCAGGTAACATTATGAAGTTTTAATACGATCACTCGGACCTATTATCAAGTTAGTGTATCAACTTTTGAACGAACTGCGCCCAGTAGTTTCCCAGCAATAAGCTGTTAAGTCGAGACAGACAGACACACTCAATTAAAGTCTGTTGGACCCTAGTACTGCGTACTCGGGGATAAAACAGAATGTGTTTCTGTCACAAACTCATACATACTATTTGATAAAGCCAACTAAAAAGAGATCACATTTCACATTTATACTGATACTAAACACATTAATCCGAGATAATACAACATACGCAACATCACACGTTCAGAACATACTGTAAACACTTCCAATCACTGAGTATTTAAATAAACATAGATCATTCCAGTCCCGAAGGCAAATCCACGTAATCCACTGGCTTGATCCACTAGGCACCAATGTTTAATTCCCGGATAGGCCAGTCCAGATGCAGGCAGTCGATTCATCATTGACTTTCTCTAGCTCGGGGTCACCATTGTCCCATGGTGAAATCATGCACTTTCCCCTGTCTGTATACCGGCACCACCATCATAGCCGTTGACCAGAGTTCCTGACACTGACAGGGATTGCTCGCGCACTCGACGTGCCGGCGCTCTCCCTCCCCAGGTTACACGCTGCACAGGTACAGAGTATCCTCAGAGTCTATTCTGATTTGCGCAAATTGTTCTCAGTCTTACAACTATAAACTTCATCAAGTCATTTTCAGACTAACCTCAAGGAACAGGTTAGGGTTATTTATAACAGTGAGCAGTCGTAGCATGCATTCACATTCACACACAGTCAATGGTATTTACCAAGAAGAATATGACAATTGCATCTAGTCTACCAAATATCCAGTAACAACACCTACCCCTCTCAAGGGCGTTTTAGCACTCTAAATTACGGTTGTGGTTTTGGTCAGCTGCTAGCTCAGGTAACCGCACACCATGGAACCCAATACCATGACGCGTTCTCCATCTTCTTATGTCATCTGCTTGACGTAAACGCGACTAACTAAAATAGACGGATCGCTCGAGAACTGGTCGAGACTACTACAGAACATACACGAAAGAGCGGCCTGGCATCAGCTCAAAACACAACCTCTGGAAAACTTGCACTTAATATTAAAATCATCAAAGTCAGTAGTTCTTGACAAAAGGGATCCTTGACAGTTTCCCGTTCACTGTTTCTGTGGTGGGAGAAAAAAAAGAGCAGGAACGATTCTTAGAGCAATGGGTACATGTCCCGTTTATAGTTTATAGTTGCGGCTTGGAAAGGAATGGGGAAAAAAAGTGAATTGGTTTGTCGTTTTGACTGTGTTGTTTACCGCTGATGAAATATAAAAAAAAACAACCCGAGAACACACCATTTTAGTTTTGAAACTCAAACCCATGGCTAAAAACAAGTTTTAACAAGTCGCGTAAGGCGAAATTACTACATTTAGTCAAGCTGTGGAACTCACAGAATGAAACTGAACGTAGTCCGCTATGGCATTCCGTTTGTCAAATAATTATTTGGATACTTTTTCATGTTTTTTTCACCAGTTTTAGCTAAATAATCATTATTTAGAAGCTCATGTGCAAAATAAGTAATTGTTTATAAACAATGTAAAACAATTCTAAATAATTTTTTGTTTACGTAAACAATTCATTATTTACCTAAACAATTCATTGTTTACGTAAATAATTCATTGTTTACGTAAATAATGATTTATTTACGTAAACAATATATTATTTAGACTTATATTACATTGTTTATAAAGAATCAGCAATGTTGCTAAATAAATCATTATTTACGTAAACAATCAGGGCCGGACTAGGCGAAGAGGAGGGGGGGGGTTGCCAGTGGTGGCCCAGGGGGATGTCCCCTCTGGCGGCAGGGGCGGATCAGTTCATTTTATGACTGTTTTTTTTTCAAAAGTATATTGTGAAGATATGGGTGTGAAGGCGCGAAGCGCCGAGCCGACGGCGCGAAGCGCCTAGCTTGCTAGGGGGGTCCGGGGGCATGCCCCCCCGGAAAATTTTGAAAAAAAGGATGCAAAATGGTGCAATCTGGTGCATTCTGAGGATGATCATTACCAGTTTCAGGCAGCAGATTTTGTCACTGATTAATACCCCAAAAATTGAAACTCAATGTAAAATAAAGAAATGCATACCTCATTCAATATTTTTATTTTTTGGCTGGGGGGGGGGGGGTCCGGAAACCCTAGAACCCCCCCCCTCGTTGTGGGGGTCAGGGGGCGAAGCCCCCTGAAGCTGACGGGTAGGTCATATTCTGAGATAGGAAAATGGTCGCTCCTTGCATGAAGCGGCATAAAATAAGCAATAATAAAAAAAAATTAAATAAGTAAGGTACATGTTTAGGCTAGGGGGGGGGGGTTGCGCAACCCCCATAACCCCCCCGGTAGTCCGGCCCTGACAATGAATTATTTACGTAAACAATGAATTGTTTAGGGAAAGCAGTTTTCATTATTTAGGGGAATCAAGAATTGACTTCTAAGCTTCATTTTTTTTCTTTGTGTATATACTATAATTCAATACAAGGTATCTCCAAACATTATTTATCAGAAAATGTTCGTAAATTTGTTTATTTTACAAGCTGAAATTGCCGTACGAAAAGAACTGAATGCGAAAACAAACAAAAGGTCAAGGTCATAACCGGGAGTGTTTAGTGTTTGCATTCTCTCCCTTGAAGTTGTTACTTGTACTTGTACTTGTACTTGTACTTGTAAGATGTTTGAGGCCAGTTAGGCCTGTTCATCCTTCTGTGGTCGTTTTCGTAGTAACCTTAGCAACTTTGGCATGCATGGTGGGATCAGCCTAGTTACTAGCTAGTTACTAGTAGCACTCAGGATCAAACACAGAGGGGAGATCTTTCCAGTGGGCGTCCAACCTGGCCTTAAAGGCATTCACAGATGGTGCAGTCACGACCTGGTCTGGCAGGCTATTCCACGTGTTCACAACTCTCTCGCTGAAGAAATTGCCCCGGACATTGAGTCTGTAGCGGGGCTTGCTTAGCTTCAGGGTACTGCCTCGGGTGTCTCTACCAGCGAAGAAAGAGAACTGTGGCCGCTCTGTCTTGTAGAAACCATGAAGGTACTTGTAGACTTCAATCATGTCCCCCCTCTTGCGACGATGCTCTAGACAAGGTAGCTTCAAAGTGGCCAGCCGTTCACTGTAGGGTTTGTCTTTCAGCGAGCTTATAAGCTTGGTTGCCCTTCGTTGCACGCGCTCCACCTCCTGACAAAGTGTCTTGTGTTGCGGCTGCCAGACTGCGTGGCCATATTCGAGAATAGGACGGACAAGTGACTTGTAGAGCTGCAGGAAAACTTCTACTGTGAGGTAGTCGAAGGAACGCCTGATGACCCCCATGACTCTGTTGGCTTTTGCTGCTGAAAGGGCGACATGCTTGTTGAAGCTCAGGTTGTTGTCCACATAGACCCCCAGGTCCTTCTCGAAATCGCTCTCCTCTAGTGCAATACTGCGGGCTTCACCTGACGCGTCCGTCCCTGTCATGTAGTAGATAGCTTCTGACCTCTTATTTCCCAGCTTCAGGACATGACATTTCTCCGGGTGAAAATTCATCAGCCACTGTTGGGACCAGTCCTGGAGGCTATCCAAGTCTTTCTGCAGGGTTTGTGGGGCTCCCTCAACGTCACTTCTGGTGTAGACCTTAGTGTCATCAGCGAAGATCCGGACATAGTTGGCGACAACGTTCGGCAGATCGTTGATGTAGAGTACGAATAGCATGGGTCCTAAAACACTTCCCTGGGGGATACCACTCGTCACTTCGGCCTCTGATGACTGAACTCCATTCACGACCACACACTGTCGTCTTTCGCTCAGAAAGTCCGCAATCCAGGCCAGGATCCTTCCGCCGATACCATGTGCTTCTGTCTTCAGGACAAGGCGTCTGTGTGGCACACTATCAAAGGCTTTCTTGAAATCCATGTACACAGCATCAACCGTTCCGCCTTCGTCAAGAATCTGGGTCCATGTGTCTAGAACATCTAGTAGCTGAGTGACGCAAGAGCGGCCTTGGACAAACCCATGCTGCTTATCTGTGATGAGGTCGTTCTCCTGTAGGTGTTTGATGAGCTGCTCACGAACTAGAGTCTCCATGACCTTACACAGGATGCACGTGAGGCTGACCGGCCTGTAGTTGTTGGCGGAGAGTTTGCTGCCCTTCTTGAAAATGGGTGTCACACGTGCATGTCGCCATTCCTCGGGTATCCTGCCCTCGTCGAGAGACTTCCTGAAGAGCATCGCTACCGGTTCGGCTAGAGCATCTGCTGCCTTGCTTAGAAGAAGTGGACTCAACCCATCTGGACCAGGTGCTTTCCCTGCCTGCAGACCCTCAAGCAGCTTTTTCACTTTCTCTGATGTGACTTCAAAGTCACGGAGTTCTGATGTGACGTTGTATTCTGGTGGATCTGGAAGGTCGCCGTCAGCCTCTGCCGTAAAGACGCTTTTGAAAAATGCGTTAAGTACCTCTGCTTTTTCCTGATCGGATGTGGTTTTGGTGCCGTCTTCCTTTTTGAGGTCCGCTATTCCTGTTTTCGTCTTGGTTTTGTTCTTGACGTATGACCAAAAAGCTTTTGGGTTTCGTTTTGCCTGTTTTGCCACTGTCTGTTCTAGCAGTCGTTGTGCCTTTCTACAAGCCCGCCTTGCCTGATTTCTGACTTTACAGTACTCCTGATACACTTTGCCATCTCTCGATTCCAACCACTTTCTAAACAACTTGTGTTTTTTTAGGGTTAAAAAAAAAGTTTTCCGTCCTAAGTTTTCTGTTCTGTCTTAACAAAAACTTTCTCTTTCCATTTCTCTTACTGCATGATTACACTTTTTTTTTTATCTGTAGGTTACACAACACAACACAACTTGGTATGAGCTCTGACGCGATGACGTCACACAGTCGTGTGCAGAGTTGTCCGGCCTTGCCTCTGGCATTCCGGCGGAACTCGCGAGAAGGCAACACGCGAAATCTGCACTCTGAATCTTCCGCATTTATCGACATGGCTCTAGTTGTAGTGTTAAACATTGCCATAACAGACAAGATAGAGATAGGGACAGAAGATTCTTTTCTGTTCCATTTGTTGTCAACGGAAAGGGCAAAGAGACAAGGGATTTGACTGCACGACGCGGGCGAGAATGGTTGGCACAGCTTCAGCTGAAGAATTTCAACTTTGAATCAACAGCTAGGAGATACGTGTGCTCTGATCATTTTGTCAATGGTAAGTACTCATGCTTTTGTTCACCTGCCTTGGTTAGTCTGTGTTTTATGCAAGCTGTGTTGTGATGGTAGTGTGCGGACAGTCGGTCAGTCCTGCACCGAGTGCAGTCTATGACTGAGTGAGTCAGTCTTACACTTAGTGACTTACTCTCAGTATAACAACTTATCATGGTTGCCCAAAACCATGACTTGTGAGAATGCCATAGGTGTGAAATACTTGGATTTGATAATCAGAATTTATTTGAACACTAAATGGTCATTGTTGATACAACTTTATAGTTCAGTTTTAAAGGGTAGATCTGTGTCTAGATTTACTCATTCATTTTGTTTGGGTGACTTATTTTTAAAATAACTCCCAATCCATAATTTACAATACATTTGCCTTTGATTTTTTCTGCAGGGCAACCATCTGTGGGAAGTAAACACCTACTTTGAAACTTGCGTATGGTGCAGGGACACAGCCTGACAGCCCAACAAGGACAGTACCAGAGACTCAAGGAGAGGAAGAAGCTTGTGGGGAGTGAGTCAACTCCTTCTCACCCTAATTTAGCAGAGGATGCTGTTGATGGCGAAAGTGAAGGTACTTCGGATACAGCAGAACTGGCTGCTCCTCTTCCCGAGAGAGGTGACTGTGGCGGTACTTACTGCCAGACTGAAACCTATGACAATTTTGCCTGGATTTCTAAAGATGAAGAAAAGCAGCAACGGGATGAACTAAACAGGCTGGTGCTAGAAACTCGGGAACTTAAAGACGAACTTGCCAAGAAAAAAAATGACACTTGATTCTTTGAGGGACAATGACGATACTGTACGATATTTTTCTGGGATTTCTAATTTCTTCACACTTGTTACATTATTTGATTTTCTTGCATGGCATTTGCCAACACACTCGCGCAGAGCACTGACACAGTTTCAAGCTCTCATTCATGCATATATACGCCTTAACACACCTCTGCAACACCTGGCATACATCTTTTCTGTGTCAAGAACAACTGCCAGCAAAGTTTTTCAGACTGTGCATATCATGTACCACAGACTGCAGCCACTTGTTTTCTGGACAGACAGGCGAAGTATAAAGACAAGTCTACCGCCACAATTCCTTCCCTATCCATGGAACAGAGTAGTCATCTTGAACACACACGGCCAGTACCGTGTAACTGGCCTTGGCACGGAACGATCCAAGGGGGGCAATCTCAGTCATCTCAAAGAGGGAAATCCAAACGCAATCCGCTTTGTTCGATTTTATGGGCTTGGACGATAGAGAAAAATAAGAAAAGCAAAAGCTGGAGTCCAGTCTGGACGAAACTGCTATCAAGAACGCAGAATTGCTTTTTCTGAGTTTTTTTTTAGCCGTAAGCACCATGTTTATCGGAGCAGGAAACTCTTCCATAGTGAGGCCCCTTTGTTGGTTTCACTGCGGCCGCATTGTGAACAGCAGTTAAACATTGCGCTTACGGCTAAAAAAAAAACCTCAGAAGAAATTAATTCACGTCATGGTCTACCTCCTCCCTGCCTACCGTCAGCGGCTGAAGACAGCCAAGTCCCACGTCAGAACAGTTAAACGCTGGAACTCAGATTCCATTGAGCAGCTGCAAGGCTGTTTTGACTGTACAGACTGGGCGGCGCTTACCCAGCCATGCGTCGACGTTCACGAGCAGGCCGACGTCTTGACGTCCTACATCGCATTCTGCGAAGACGTCTGTATCCCGACCAAGGAGGTGAAGTCCTGGGCCAACGACAAGCCGTGGTTCAACGGCGGCCTGAAGAAGCAGCTGAAGGCCAAGGACGACGCCCACAAGAGCGGTGACGAGGCGCAGTTCAAGCGGGCCAAGTACGACCTCCAGCGGGAGATGCGTAAGGCGAGGTGGGACTACAAGTGCAAACTGGAGGAGCAATTCCAGTCCGGCAACTCTCGTGCTGTGTGGCACGGGCTCCAGGCGGTCACGAACTACAAGAAGAAGAGCCCCCCAGTAGCCGACGACCCCACCCTCCCTGACAAACTTAACGAGTTTTACGCTCGTTTTGACCGCGACAACCACACCCCTGTGACGGCGTCATTCCCCGACCCCTCGTCCCCCCTGCCTCCCCCCTTCACTGTCCGTGAGCGGGATGTCCGGCTGCTTCTCCGCAAACAGAAAAGCAGGAAAGCGGCTGGCCCAGACGGCGTCTCAGGCCCTACCCTACGGCATTGTGGGGATCAGCTGACACCTGTTCTCACTGACCTCTTTAACTCCTCCCTCCAGCTCTGTACTGTTCCCCACTGCTTCAAGGCCTCAACCATCATCCCCGTCCCCAAGAAGCCCACAGCGTCGGCCATGAACGACTACAGACCGGTGGCCCTTACCTCCCTGGTGATGAAAGTGCTTGAGCGCCTGGTCCTCAAGCACCTCCAGTCCGTCATCAGCGGTAGGCTCGATCCCCTCCAGTTCGCCTACCAGGCCAACCGGTCTGTGGACGACGCTGTCGCCGTTGCCCTCCACTTCATCCTCCAGCACCTCGAGACCCCCAACTCCTATGCCCGCCTCCTCTTTGTGGACTACTCCTCGGCCTTTAACACCATTATCCCCCAAAAACTCTATGACAAGCTCCTCCTCTTTGACCTTGCCCCTTCCCTCTGCCTGTGGCTCCTTGACTTCCTCCTTCAGCGCCCCCAGACAGTCAAGGTCAACGGCCTCCTCTCCAAGACGCTGGTCCTGAGCACCGGAGCACCCCAGGGGTGCGTCCTCTCACCGCTGCTCTACTGCCTCTTCACCAACGACTGCGTCGCCTCTCATGACTCCGTTCAGCTGGTGAAGTTCGCTGACGACACCACAGCCGAAGGTCTCATCACCGGCGGTGATGAGACCGTGTACCGCCAGGAGGTCGACTGTCTGGTGTCGTGGTGCGACAACAACAATCTCCTGCTGAACGCCACCAAGACCAAGGAGATGGTGGTGGACTTTCGCAGGAAAAAAGGCCCTGTGGCTCCACTGATCATCAACGGCGATCCCATCGAGATGGTGGACTTTTTCAAGTTCTTAGGCACCACCATCTCCAACGACCTGTGCTGGGATGATAACGTTGACGCCATCGTCAAGCGAGCGCGGCAACGCCTCTACTTCTTGCGCCAGCTCAAGAAGTTCCGCCTCAGCCAGGTCATCCTGGTCCAGTTCTACAGGGCCGTGGTGGAGAGCATCTTGACATTCTCCATCACAGTGTGGTACGGCAACACCTCTCAGCTGCTCAAGAACAAGCTGGAGCGTGTGGTGCGCACTGCTAGCAGGATCGTCGGCTGTGAGCTGCCCTCCCTAGCATCCCTCTATGCCAAGCGCATGCTGTCCAGAGCCCAGAAAATTGTGGCTGACGAGTCCCACCCTGGCCATCCCCTCTTCGAGCGCCTGCCCTCAGGTCGTCGATTCCGATCCCTGGGGGCACGCACTCGACGTCTCCAGACCTCTTTCTTCCCCCAAGCTGTTTCCTCCCTTAACACATCCCATCCCTCAGTTGGGCAGCTTCGCAGTCGGTGATCCTGCTGGCGGTGAGCTCACCACATCCTGTGACTCAGTGTTAGGTGGTGGTGGTGGGGAGGGGGGGGGGGGGGGGGTTTGAGTGGGACTTTGATGTGTGATTTTTATTTTTTTCTATATTTTTAGCTGCATTATTTTAGTCATTCATGAGTGGGTGGGTGGAGGGGATGGGCTAGTTCTAACTATGCATTAGATTATAAAATTGTATTCTGTGTAGACCCTTCCACCAGCATCTTAGACCACTCTTTGTACTTTTTCTTTTAATAGATGATTGTCATTTGTTTTACCTCATGTCTGCCCTGCGTGTGATGGTGTGATCGTGACTGCTGTAGTGTGGGCGTGTGTGTGTTGGTGTGTATGTCAGTGAATGTGTGGGCGTGGGTGTGTGTGTGTCAGTGTGTGTGTGTGTGTGTGTGTGTGTGTGTGCGTGTGTGTGCGTGATTTTACCAACACTACGCGAAATTCCTTGTGCTTTAAATGTTTTTTTTAATGTCACTTGGCTCAATAAATACTGTATTCTGTATTCTGTATAGTCTTTCTGTTATGTTTTCACTGGACGGAATCTTGAATTTGAAGATGAAGGCATTGTTTAAAGAATGTGTTAATTAAACTGTGGTGTATTGTATCTGATTCAGGTGTCTCACATGAGCAGTAGCAACAGTTTTTCTGTTATCATGTTTTCACTGGATGGAATCTTGAATTTGAATATACATGTGTATATATGATCTGACCTGCTGCTATTTCCTACCAATTCAAGAGCAGATTTCACTCTTTCTATCACACACACACACACACACACACACACACACACACACACACACACACACCACTTTAACATACACTTTGAAATCATTTTGCATAAATGTGACATGTATTGACACAACTGACAAAGGTTGAATTATGCTGATTAACCTCAAAATAGCTCTACACAGGAAACAAGATAAGGAGCATTGAAAAATTAAATGGCCTACACTTGAAATGCGAGCACACATTTAAACTACCAATAACATGCAACTGCAAGCAACACTGAACATACCACTACTAGTATTGCAGGTATGAAGCCAAAGTGAAGAGAACACTTTCACTAAATGTTCAAAATTGAAATAACATACTGTGGGTATGTGAGTCATTAACTATTCATTATGATCAATAGACCTGTGCGCTTTTTTGCAGAAATAAGTGTGTTCAATTTTGTTGTCATCAAAACAGAACTAGTTGATAATAGAAACTAACTTTCAGTTCCACTGCCAATTTAAACACTGTATTACTTGACTGTACTGATGCAGAACTACGCTGGACCACACACTCTTATTTGTTCCCTAAATCAAGCAGCCAATCCGTGTCACTGGAAACATTGAACAAGGAGAATGAACAATATACCTGGCTGAATAAGTTGATAATCAAACTGCTCATGATTCTTTGTTATTCACAGCAGTGGATGTAAAACAATCACAAAATAAGGTCCTGTATGCATCATAATTTATACTTGTACTTGTAGCACTTGATTTTGTATTGTGGTCGGTGATCCTAAACAAAATGTATGTCTACATCTGTGCATGATTTTACTTTAAGAATAAAATGAAACAAGAATGGAACAATTGATGACTTCTCTGTGAGTGTGAACTGTGATTTAAAACATTACATGCTCTCTTTTCTCTCCCTCTCTTCTTCTGCGTTCGATGTATTCTCTCCCTCTCTACAACTTTACTACTGCTTGTTTCTATGTGTACAGTCATACATGATGTTTGTTTTCCCACACACATGAGCAAGCGAGTCTGGCATTGTCACTGTTTCTTGCTGCGTTTCACGGCTGGTGTTTGCAGCTGCTCCTGGTTCACATCCACTGCTTGTAGAGGCTCAGCTTCTCTGTCCAGCCAGTTTCCAACTAGCTCTGGAAGAACTGCGAGTCTGAACACTTTCAAAGCTTTCTCCACACACATTGCCCAAAAATCACAGTCAGGCAATACTCGGACAATAACTTTATCTACAGTAGTCCACACCATGAAATCGCAGTAGGAGGAACTGGTCATAACAATCTGGCACTGTACTTGACTAAAGTATGGGTGGTCTTTGCGCAGACAAAGCATCCCCTCACTGTTAGATTCCAAACAGAAATGGCGGTCTGCCACAGCACACTCAACAGCTGACTCCTTGAAGGTGAAGGGACGTGTGTGCAGGTTTCTCCAACTCCGGCCATGCCGGTTTCTCCAACTCCGGCCATGCAGGTACAGTGTGCTGCCAGTATGTTGCCATCAGAAGTGGCGATGATCCAAGGAGAAAGTGCTGGTTCATTAAGGCGTTGTGAATGAAGAATCTGAAAAATAAATTGAAGGTCGCACAAATCAGCATTCAGCTAGGTCAATCGAATGAATATAACTCTAAGACGCACATAATGTGCTTTACAATAACCTTAACAATGAAAAGTAAACAACAGATTTTTAACTGAATATGAACATGAAGCTCATTATAAATTTATATAATATTTTACTTACTTACTTGTACTTGTACTTGTACGACGATTTAGGTTAAAAACCTGTACGCCGATCCACAAAGGTAAGCTGCATACGCGGGGGGGGCTAGTAGCAGCTTGGTGTGTAGACACTTGATGTGTCTTTCCAGTGGCTGTCCAGTCGTGCTTTAAAGCAGTTAACGCTATCAGCTGTCACAACGTTTTCGGGCAGGGTGTTCCAGTCTAAGACAACTCTGTCTGCGAAGAAGGCACTCCTTACTTTTGACTTGGCAAAGTTTTTAAACAAAAGCTGTTTCAAAATATAAATATATTCAAGACTATCTACAGCTTTTGTCGTAGTCCAGAATACAAACTGAAGCGAAGAATATATCAACGACAAAGCCTCAACACAATATCCTGAACTGCAACTTGTGATATCAGCAACACAAGACAGAGAACACTCACGTTCATTCATTATAAACTGAAAGCACATTCTTACCTTTGCAGAAATGACAGAGTTCTTACAGCCATCAGGGCTGTAGCACTTGACATCCCTCACCCAGCCAGAGACAAAAAGTCGGTAGGAATCAAAACTGTTGTAAGCTTTTCAGCTGCTCACATGTGTATCTGTATGCACTCTTGCCAAGCACAAAATAATTTACGATGTTGATGTAACTCAGCTCTGGCAGATCGTCCGGATTTGCTGACCAGCACCTGGTTGAGAATGTCATACGGATCATTCCCGTCAATCTCCAAAATCTTCTGGTGGTATCGCCGCCTCTCCTCTGGTAACAATCGCTCAGAATATTTTCGCTTCTCGCCCGATCGCAATGTTTTGCATGAGGCCTGTGCATGAGGCAAGGGAAGTCACTCCAGATTCTTCTCGGAACGCGTCGGAGGCATTGTTTCCCGTTTTTCAACGGTTCACAGCTGTTTTTACTTTTCTCTTTGAAATGAAACGATGAAAGGAAGAGAAATGGAAAGACAGGCATGTTGTTGGGACATAAACAGGACAGAGAACATAAGGAGAAAAAAACTGTGTTTCAACAACTTCAAGCAAGAAATTGCAAACACTAAACACTCCCGGCAGGGAAACACCTTAATTGACCTTGACCGTTGACTGTGTATGAGATCAGTTATTTTCGTACTCGGCTTGTAAAATAAATAAAATAATATCCAAACAACAGCTATTTTAAGATAAGAGTGTGTGGAGAGACCTTGTATTCAATTATAGTAATCACTGAAAGACATAAAACTTAGTTCAGAAGCGAATCCTAGAAACCCCTAAATAATGGAAAATGTGTTGGCTAAACAATTCATTGTTTACGTAAATAATTCATTGTTTACGTAAATAATGATTTATTTAGCAACATTGCTGATTCTTTATAAACAATGTAATATAAGTCTAAATAATATATTGTTTACGTAAATAAATCATTATTTACGTAAACAATGAATTATTTACGTAAACAATAAATTGTTTAGGTAAATAATGAATTGTTTACGTAAACAAAAAATTATTTAGAATTGTTTTACATTGTTTATAAACAATTACTTATTTAGCACATGAGCTTCTAAATAATGATTATTTAGCTAAAACTGGTGAAAAAAACATGAGAAGTATCCAAATAATTATTTGACAAACGGAATGCCATAGTCCGCCGCTAGTGCAAAAGGCAGTGAAAGTGACGAGCCTGTTTGGCGCGGCAGCGGTTGCGCTGTGCTTCATAGCACGCTTTACTGTACCTCTCTTCGTTTTATCTTTATGAGCGTGTTTTTAATCCAAACATATCATATCTATATGTTTTGGGAATCAGGAACCGACAAGGAATAAGATGAAATAGTTTTTAAATCGATTTCGGAAATTTAATTTTGATCATAATTTTTATATTTTTAATTTTCAGAGATTGTTTTTAATCCAAATATAACATATGAATATGTTTTTGGAATCAGAAAATGACGAACAATAAGATGAAATTGTTTTTGGATCGTTTAATAAAAATATATTTGTAATTACAAGTTTCCGATTTTTAATGACCAAACTCACTCATTAGTTTTTAAGCCACCAAGCTGAAATGCAATACCAAACCCCAACCTTCGTCGAAGATTGCTTTGCCAAAATTTCAATCAATTTAATTGAAAAATGAGGGTGTGACAGTGCCGCCTCAACTTTTACAAAAAGCCGGATATGACGTCATCAAAGGTATTTATCGAAAAAAATGAAAAAAACGTCCGGGGATATCATACCCAGGAACTCTCATGTCAAATTTCATAAAGATCGGCCAAGTAGTTTAGTCTGAATCGCTCTACACACACACACACACAGACACAGACACAGACACAGACACACACACACACACACACACACACACACACACACACACATATACACCACGACCCTCGTCTCGATTCCCCCCTCTATGTTAAAACATTTAGTCAAAACTTGACTAAATGTAAAAACTTGTCTGTTGCGGTTTTTTTTTTATTATTTTATTTTAGAACGAATGTTTGGCTTTTCCCTCTCCCACAAGCATCATGTCTGTTGATGTGAAAAGAAAGGGGAATATTCTTTCATACGTTTCTTTTGGACAAAAAGAAGGGAAGACGGCCTAACTATATACAAGAAACTAAGTCCATCTCACGATGAACACGAGCCGAAATCATATGCACTCGACTTATGAAATAGAAAGAAATCAAATACGACGAAGAGAAGAAAAAGTTTGAAAGTACCATTGAACTTCCATGTCGGCGTGTGGCTGAGCTTAAAATAGGAATGTTGTTGCAATCTGTTAGGCTAGGCACTTTCCCTTTTGACAGGTAGTTTTTGCATGTACAGCAAAACACGGCCTTTTTTACAAATCCTAAAGACTGTCGGAAACTTCGCATGCTCTCTTGTGAACGCCATGTGAAACATTGATTCTGAAACAAAAATCTATGGCATGAATGACAATGGAAATACGGTCTCTCTCTGATTCCAAGTTCATAATGACAGTTATGAAGTGCTGAATTTAGAAAATCTGTAGATGAAGTAAAATCATTTGAATGTTGGCTTGTTGAAACTTCATAACAAACAGCCACCTAGTCTATATCATTATCTGAAAGAATGCAAACTTCCTTTGAAACACCAACATTTGTATGGAAAACTTCTGTTTCTGTCATCTTTGATTTCATTTGACAACTTGGACTGATGGCATCTTCCAGAGATATATCCATTACTTTCAACTTGCGCCTCTTTGTATTCCTGTAAGCCTGCCACTTATTTATAAAAAGAAACGTTTGATACTTTTACCAAACAGTTAGTATAATGCACGCTCTACCTGTATTCGTCTTTAAATTCTGCAAGACTGAAGCGAAAGAGGTCTGTCTCAGTTTTGTCGTCAGTTTGTTGTGTACATTTACACACGCACAACGAACAACACATGCACAGGCCCGGGGGAAGCTCTCCTTTCTTATGTCCGACCATAGACGTATACATGTAGTTTACATGTTTATTAGTCATCTATTTGATTGATTACGTGTATGATATGACGGAGAGTCGCATCGGTTTGATGCCGTGAACCCAACCGTGGCTGTGACTGTCGTTTGAAGTAGCCTACTTCTTTATAAAGATTCATTTACATTCTACTTCTGACCAAGGCATGTTTGGTACCTACTGAATCCTTGTTGCGTGTAGTTTTACGTAGCACGTTGCCCAAAGTTGTATTCTTGAGGAGCATAAAGTGTCAGTTTAGAGGAACGATAAATTGTTTTTAAACTGAAGGTGAGGCGATGGTATTTAGGACTGGACAAGGATGGTGAGAAAGGGGGAAGGAATGGAGATAGCGGATGTGGGCGGGGCCTAGAAGTAAGGAGGGAGGGGGGAGGGTGTTGTAGTGGAGGTTTTGGCGCCAAACTTTCTGGCAAGGGAGTGCCAGAGGATACACGCGCGCTCTTGCATTAGCGGCAAAGCAGCGGCAGCAGCGGCAGCAGCATTGAAGTGCGCGCGTCGGAAATTGAACATTATTTGCCGATTACTCCTGAAGTGCTACTATCAATTCGCAAAGAACTAAACTTTTTGTATGCTGAAGACTGTGTGTTTTGGGCGGCTTGTTTGGTTCTTTTCTTTGGACTGTTGAGGAAGTCAAACCTCTTTCAAGACGATGGCACTTTTGACCCGACAAAACAGCTGACTAGAGACAGCTTCTTTATGACCGAACATGACTGTGTTACAATTGTGGTGACGTGGAGTAAAACGATCCAACGCAAAGAAAAAACACTAGCTATCAGATTACCTGTGTTATTGGATCATCCTCTGTGCCCCGTTACTGCGGTAACTGCAATGTTTCGGATCTTGGGCGCGGCACCCTCGAAGTCCCAAGCCTTTCCACTCAAAGGTTCCAAATTTAATAAACGCTTGCGTCTTGTTACTGCAGCTGCTGCGGGGAATTTTAGTAGTCACAGTTTTAGAAGGGGTGGCGCAACGTGGGCTATGTCTTGCAGAGTCCCGGGGGAAATTGTTAAACTCATGGGAGACTGGGCAAGCACCTGTTACTTAAGGTACTTAGACCAAATACCAAATAATATTATAGACAAGTACAGATCTCTTTTCTCCGATAAATTACCTAAACACTGATTACCGATTCTCGTCTATTGGGCAAAGGAAGGGCTTCCTTGGTTGGGAGAAGTCCACAGACAACTGTATTGTTGATGTCCGTTAAGTGATATCAAATGTATGTATGTGTCTGTTGACCTGTATGAAAAAAAGGAAAGTAAATGGCCCCCCTGGTTTTGCCCAATGTACGAGACTCGTGAACAGTCGTTATCTTTGGAATGTCTGCGAGAGAATGGAGGGAGAGTCACTGAGTACATCTCTGGGGTGAGAGTCTGTGTGTGTGGCCCACAAGGGCGGAGGGGGGAAGATGAGGGGAGGTGAGGGGGGGGGGGGGGGTGCGTCAAGGAGCGGAAGTTTAAGTGTCAGTTTAGAGGAACGATAAATTGTTTTTAAACTGAAGGTGAGGCGATGGTATTTAGGACTGGACAAGGATGGTGAGAAAGGGGGAAGGAATGGAGATAGCGGATGTGGGCGGGGCCTAGAAGTAAGGAGGGAGGGGGGAGGGTGTTGTAGTGGAGGTTTTGGCGCCAAACTTTCTGGCAAGGGAGTGCCAGAGGATACACGCGCGCTCTTGCATTAGCGGCAAAGCAGCGGCAGCAGCATTGAAGTGCGCGCGTCGGAAATTGAATATTATTTGCCCCACAAACCAACCGCTATCCACCCCCATGGCAATTTGCTGGATTTCGTCCTATGTCGATAAAGACTTCTACTAAGCCTTATCAAATGCATGATGTTTGCTTCTTATCACCTGATCATATTTCCATCGTACGTGTCCGTCGTTGGACGTATGTGTATTCTTTCACTTCATTGAAAAAGGGGGGCTTATGTGTTTTCGTTAAATAACATGTTGTAATTGATTGAATTGTGTGTTGATTTGTTACCGATGTTAGTTTTAGGGTTTTTATTTTCATTTTATTACTGTAATGTTAATGTGTGTGGAGAAGTCCACAGACAACTGTATTGTTGATGTCCGTTAAGTGATATCAAATGTATGTATGTGTCTGTTGACCTGTATGAAAAAGAGGGAAGTAAATGGCCCCCCTGGTTTTGCCCAATGTACGAGACTCGTGAACAGTCGTTATCTTTGGAATGTCTGCGAGAGAATGGAGGGAGAGTCACTGAGTACATCTTTCCGGTGCCATGCCTAATGTATGCTGATGACATTGTTATTCTCTCAACTACAAAGAAAGGATTACAGGACAAACTCAACAGCCTCCATGAATACTGCAATAAATGGGGATTACAAATTAATCGCGAAAAAACAAAGGTGATAGTTTTCTCCAAGCACGAACCCATACTCCCCCTCTTCTTCAAAATTGGCGATGCCATAATCAATACTACAGACAACTATAAATATCTCGGCATCATATTCAATAAACGCGGAGACATGAAAATGGCACAGAACCATCTCTCCCGACAAGGGAGCAAAGCTCTGCACTCGCTCAAACGAGCAGTACGAACAAAAAACATAAGTGTCCCAGTAATGGCGAAACTCTTTGATACATTAGTTGCACCTATTCTGACCTTTGGCTCTGAAATTTGGCTCCCTTACTGCAAAGATATAAACTTAAAGGACACGCAGAACCTTGAGAATAATCTCCTTGAAAAATGTATAACGACTGTCCTTCCACATGAAAACGTACACATGAAATTCTGCAAGCAACTTTTAGGAGTACACAGAAAATCAATGAATCTCCCAGTACTGGCTGAATTGGGCAGATTTCCGATCAGCACAAAAATATTGGGACAGATCATATCATTTTGGTTACACATCATGGAATCTGACCAACATGGGCTTCTTAGGCAAACTTACTCAAGCCTTCTCTCACAAGAACATAAAGAGGAAAATAAATGGCTCTTATTTGTACGCGAGTTCCTGACTTCCTCAGGCTTCAAACACGTGTGGCAAAACCAAAGCACAATACACCCGGCAAGACTGAAACACGCGTTAACAAAACATGTAGAAACTCAATTTGTCAGGCTCTGGAGGACAAAAAAAGAAGGAAACTCCCCTAAACTACAGTTTTACAAGGGAGTGTCACACGACTACTCTCTACAACCCTATCTTTTGCTAACACAAGAACACAGACAGGCTATGAGCAAACTACGTATAAGTGCCCATGACTTAGAAATCGAAAAGGGCAGATACACGGGAACACCAAGGGAGGAAAGACTATGCAGAAACTGTGGAGTTGTGGAGGATGAACTTCACTTCCTTGATTCATGTACAATGTATGCTCATCTCAGGCAACAGTTATTACCGAATACTTCCACCGGCAGTGGTGAAATAAGAGTCAGTTCTCTGTTTACTGACAGCGACATCCAAAGGCAATTGGCAAAATATGTGTACGATTGTTTTCAACTACGCAGAATGATGCAATGCGTCTTCCGACTGTCCTCAATAACCTATGCTCATCTTCAGGTCCTCTTTGTTCACCCTGTTCCACTTGGTTTTGTATTACATGTATGTTATGTTATATTGCTATTTTTCCTGTACTTATGTATCTTGAATGTGTCAATAGGCTATGTGCTTTAATGACAATAAATTCTGATTCTGATTCTGATTCTGATTCTGGGGTGAGAGTCTGTGTGTGGCCCACAAGGGCGGAGGGGGGAAGATGAGGGGAGGTGAGGGGGGGGGGGGGGGTGCGTCAAGGAGCGGAAGTTTAAATAAAACGTGTTACAAAGTTATCTCAAAACTCTGCAGTGACTGCTCGCGCAGCAGGTCAGCTAATTATAGGTCACGCAGCCTCCACAAACAGCTTTCGAGCCGAGACCATATGACTCGCCGCTCCTGCGGCTCGTCAATATAAATAATAGTTTCTGTGGGAGAAAACACTGCGGCATGCGAATTTCTTCGGCTAAAGCTACCTCCTTGTCCTTGACCCGGTGGCCGGGGTTCAACCTTTGTCTTGCCTCGCTTCCCTCTCCGCCTGTCAGAGATTTCCCCCGGGGCGTACTTTTACTACTTGCGACTTTATCTTGTGTTTATGGTGTGAAATAGGTTTTTTTTGTTTTTGTTTTTTTGCGTGCTTTGGTTGTATAACTACTACACATCTGTTCTTGTGATCGTTCCGCAGTTATAGTTTGGATACCGGTGGACTTGTAGTTTGTGTACATTTTTTTTTCAGGCTTGACGAAAATAGTCGTGAAAGTTCACAGATTCGCAGCCTTAGATTTTGCCAAAAGAATATTGATGTTTTTAACTCTTGTCCAGTGTAAAGGGCTTTATTAATGGTTTTTAGCGGTTGGGATAATTAGAGAGGTCTGCCACTGCCGCTTTTAATTCCACTATGTGGCCTCGTTTTAACTTAAGGCTTTCCAGGTCCTTTTCTCCTGCATATTTCAAGGCACTGAGGCTTGTGAACTCCTCTTTTTCCAGAACCTCAATTACAGGTTGGGGCAGATTTTTTGCCCAAGAAGTAAAATTGAACTCCATAGTTTTGCAGAACTGAAAATCGCTGAACTTGCTTGCTGGCCGCTGCGCTGCTACTAATGACTTCGGTCCTCGCTCTCTCTCGCTCTCTCTCGGACTCCCTTATCTGTTACCATTGTTTCATTCCAGACTGCTCTCCTTCACTCATCACCTCCCCCCCTGCCCTCCAACCCTCTTCCATTCCTCGCATTCGTTCCCACGGGACTCTGCTATCACTTCCTCCTGCATTACCTCTACTGACACCTCCTCCCCCCCCTCCTTTTGCTGCATATCTGTCTCGTTTAAATAGAGTTTATGGTCGCTGACCGCTCCCTCTAAACTCACACTGATGTTTTTAACTCTTGTCCAGTGTAAAGGGCTTTATTAATGGTTTTTAGCGGTTGGGATAATTAGAGAGCCACCAGTCACGGCGAGAGCTGCCATAAGCAACACGCGGCTCATGATAAAGTCGCGGCTTGCCGGTGTAACACGAGAAAATTACTCCCACGAGATTTTTACTCCGGAGTAAACATTTCGTACGAAAAAGTTACTCCCTTTACGAAAAAAGCACTCCCCCATTGCACGAGAAAATTACTCCCCAAGACAGGTGAGTTCCGAGTAAACGTTTTGTACAAAAATGTTACTCCCCTGACGAATAAATAACGAATAAATTACTTCACCTCAACACGAGCAATTTAACTTCCCATGCCAGGTGTACGATATTTTTACTCCCTTGTCCCCTGTTAGCTCTTGGTGGTGGAAGGGGTGGAAGGAGGGTAGCGCGACATTCGTGTGCGCGAGATCACTTATTGGCATTATCCCTTCGCCCGCATCCCATTTTTGCCTACGAGATTTTTTACTGGAAGTAAAAAAAAATGGGGAGTAAAAATTTCGTGGAGGGAGTAATTTTTTCGTGCCTTGGGGAGTTCTTTTCTCGTACGAAAAGTGTACTCGGAGTAAGAATTTCGTACGAAATATTTACTCCGGAGTAAATTTTTCGTGGAGTAAAAATTTCGTGTTACACCGGTGCCGCGCCACACTGAGTAGCGCGAACGCCCGGCTAACCCCTCCAACTGCCTCCTCCTGTACACCGGCAGTGATGAAATAAGAGTCAGTTCTTTGTTTACTGACAGCGACATCCAAAGGCAATTGGCAAAATATGTGTACGATTGTTTTCAACTACGCAGATGCAATGCGTCTTCCGACTGTCCTCAATAACTTATGTTCATCTTCAGGTCCTCTTTGTTCACCCTGTTCCACTTGGTTTTGTACTAGGCCCTAGATGTAAGTAGAGGTTACAGTGCCGAGTCTCAGTGATTATTAAAAATAATGGTCGAAGTTAGACCGCGAACTGAGACCATTATTTTTTATAATCACTGAGACGAGGTGTGTAACCTCTTTATTCCTCCTTTCTTCAGTTATTCAAAGAAAAGAGGAGGTTTTTTGCGAAAGTTTGATCGAATCATATTCACTCAGGTGACCAGTCAACCTGCGCAGGCGATCGATTAATGCGCGGTTGTATAGTTCCGTACAAATCATTCCATTCTGTTAACACTTCTTGCTAGTTTTCCTATTTTGGACTAAAATCAAGTACACAGATATGCTGTTATTCTGCTGTGGCGGCAAAGGCAGATATTGTGTGTTCTGTATATGTTTAACTTTTGGTATTGCTAAGGATAATGTTCTTTCGTCAAATGGGACTAGCAGACGAACTTTTTCACCCGTGTTCCAACGTTAAAAACTGTATGAAGTTCCGTTTTCTGGGGAAAATAGTGTATGAAACCGCTTTATGTTGTTTAAATTGATGAGATGTGTGCATTTGGTTGCGTGTGATAAATGTAACAATGGAAGATGAAACAAGTCGCGTAAGGCGAAAATACAACATTTAGTCAAGTAGCTGTCGAACTCACAGAATGAAACTGAACGCAATGTCATTTTTCAGCAAGACCGTATACTCGTAGCATCGTCAGTCCACCGCTCATGGCAAAGGCAGTGAAATTGACAAGAAGAGCGGGGTAGTAGTTGCGCTAAGAAGGATAGCACGCTTTTCTGTACCTCTCTTTGTTTTAACTTTCTGAGCGTGTTTTTAATCCAAACATATCATATCTATATGTTTTTGGAATCAGGAACCGACAAGGAATAAGATGAAAGTGTTTTTAAATTGATTTCGAAAAAATAATTTTGATAATAATTTTTATATATTTAATTTTCAGAGCTTGTTTTTAATCCGAATATAACATATTTATATGTTTTTGGAATCAGCAAATGATGGAGAATAAGATAAACGTAAATTTGGATCGTTTTATAATTTTTTTTTTTTTTAACAATTTTCAGATTTTTAATGACCAAAGTCATTAATTAATTTTTAAGCCACCAAGCTGAAATGCAATACCGAAGTCCGGGCTTCGTCGAAGATTACTTGACCAAAATTTCAACCAATTTGGTTGAAAAATGAGGGCGTGACAGTGCCGCCTCAACTTTCACGAAAAGCCGGATATGACGTCATCAAAGACATTTATAAAAAAAATGAAAAAAACGTTCGGGGATTTCATACCCAGGAACTCTCATGTCAAATTTCATAAAGATCGGCCAAGTAGTTTAGTCTGAATCGCTCTACACACACACACACACACACACAGACACACACACACGCACATACACCACGACCCTCGTTTCGATTCCCCCTCGATGTGAATAAGATAAACGTAAAACTTGACTAAATATAAAAAGAAAGAAGATATGATTACGAAGTGATCAAAGATCACATTCCTTACTGAAAACTGCTCGTGCATAGGGTGTAGTACCTAGTAAGCGCCCACCCCCTACTTTGGGTCGAAATTGGTGCACAGGGGGGGTGGGCGCTTACAAAGTACTTTACGGTAGTAGTCCAGTGGACGATACCTTCCGCCTGTGGTCTGACAAAGTCGTTACACAAGCTGTTAGGCCGGTCCTTAGACGTTAGAGCGGGGTGGTCGCTACACTGGTGACTGACTATTAGGGTTTAACGTCCTCTTAGACCAACGGTTACTGGTCTATATTGGGACAGGTATTGGTAATACGCTGAAGATATGGTGTGATAGGCCTACTTTGATTCGAACAAGCCCGCTGTGGCTATCTTCTTCGACACACCAGCATTGGTTTTGTCTCGTCAAAGTATCGAAATACGATCATGATAATCAGAGACGAGAGATGATGCATGCGTGTCTTCGTGTTTTCCAAGCCCTGAGACTTTCGCTGTGAACGTGGGATCTTTTCGTGCGCATGTGTGCACACGGGGGTGTTCGGACACCGAAGAGAGTCTGCACAAAGTTGACTCCGAGAAATAAATCTCTCGCCGAACGTGGGGATCGAACCCACGCTGATAGCGACCAACTGGCTACAAAGCCAGCGCGCTGCCAACTGAGCCACGTCCCCGCCCCTGGTGACAACTATATAAGGAAACACATCGGTTAAAAACCATGGTCGTTGTGGCGGGGTAGTCGTTAGAGAGGGGGGGTCGTTGTGAGGGGTTCCACTGTAGTAAGAACCTGTAAGTGAAACCGCTGCCGTCTCGAGTACGAGCGCGCGCGCGCGAGTGTGTGTGTGCCGTGTCAGAGACAACGTGTACTCCACACAGCCTCCCCTATCTTCCAATCAAACGCAAGGGAAGGCGTCGGCTGCACACACGAGCCGAGGAACCGACCCCACGGCACATTTCTTTTCTAGTCTCCAACGCAGAAAGACTTCGGAGCTCCCGGCCATTTGCTCAAGCGCTGCTTTGCAAGCCGAAATCATCTCCGAGATGGCCGCGCAAGCTCAGTTGTCCGGTGTCCGAGATTCACCTTGGGTCCATTGCCTGAACTTGAAGACACGTTGAACATTGGCAGAAACGTTAACATCCTGCAGCTACACAAAGCATCAAACTAGGTAAGATTTTGAATAGGGCCTTTTACAGCAAGGCTATTCTAGGCGACCTTGACCTTGGCCCGCTGTGCCTCGGGCAAAGTCAGCCAATTTTGCGCGTTGTTTGAATGGTGTAGCTGTGCTATACGATGGTGCACAAACATTGCTGTTATGGCGTGTGTGGAAGTGATTTAAGACACCGTGAGAGATCACACATGGTCGGTGTTGGATGGGTACAGTTTTCCAAACCCTCTAGAGATTTAGAAAAGCGCCGAAAATGGATTAAACTATGTGGAAGAACGATCGTTCAACATCGAAAAAGTCAACAGACACCTACATTTGCACAAAACACTTCGTCGGGGGGCACTTGAAAATGTCATGCTGCTTTTCTTCATAAGTATAAATGGAACAACAAAGATTGTACCATGCTTTGACTGTATGTGCTGAGAGAGGAAGAAATGGTTTGAATGTAGCTTTTTCATATCCTCATAAACCAAAGTGTGATACTGCAGCTAGTTAGCAAAACAATTTCACTGAAAAAGTAGACAGCAAGTGACACATAGGCCCTAGTCTACAAACGAACACGAAGGCATTTAAGAAACAGGATCATTCTTTTAATCTTGTCTAAAATTTTGAACATGAATCTCACTGCAAAAAACACTATCTGACAGAACTGGCAGAAAAACAAAATGGCTGCTACATCCACGTGTCCGTGCCTGAGTCCCCCGCCCCATGCCAAATCCACGTCACTGACAAGGGACGCTACTCTTGCCCAATATTTTCCTGCTTTCGGTTCGGCACTTAACAGACTGTGACATGACTTACTAGGACGTCAGCTGTAAAATATCAATGTCACAATTCCATGTTTAGACTTTATGAGCAGTATACAGCGTTCTCTGTGGTGACATTGCAACATTGCAGGCTCCCCCCCCCCCTCTTAATACGAACCTCACCTGAACTTGCATGTTTATTCGGGATTTGCACTTTCCTAGTTAGCTGTGATTTTTGATGCAGTGTGAAGCATGTGTCGATTGTTCAAATGTTTAAGTGAATGTTGTCAACGTGTGGACTAAAGCTACCAACCGGAAGATGAAGAATGATGTATTGGTCTTCCCTATTCGCTAGATTGGTGCTGAGGGGCTGAACTCCGTAAGTCACAACTGTCCACAGTACTCCCATGATTTTGAATTCACCATTTTTTGCTCTCTTAAAATCTAAGATGATCAAGCGGTCGTTCAGCAATGAGTTTGTGAATTCAGTTACTTCTCTTTATTGTTACAAGACCCAACACAGTTTGTTTGTTTGTTTGTTTATTTGTTGCTTAACGTCCAGCCGACTACGCAGAGCCATATCAGGACGAGGAAGGGGGGGATGAAGGGGGCCACTTGTCAAGCGATTCCTGTTTACAAATGCACTAACCCATTACTTGTGTCCCAGCAGGCTTTAGTAAAACTAAATTAATACCTACTGGAAGATTACCAGTTTCCAGTATGTTAAAATAGGCTTAACCTATCTACTGCTGGACTTACATCAGAACACTAACAGATTAAACTATACATGAATCGCGAGACAAGCGGCAAGAGAAGAGATTTTTGGAAAAAATACAGGTGAATGAGCAAGAAGGCAGAAAAAAGAAAAGAATTCATGAAGAAAAAGAGAGCATGACAGGAAAAAGGAACCAAAAATCTACCTAACAGCAAACTAGAAAGCTCCTGCGGTTCCAAAAACAGGAGGGGCCTTTAATTTCATAACCGCAGTGCCCCACTGCGGGAACCCAACACAGGGTCTGTTATTTTATGAAAAATTGCAACACAAATTCCCTCATGTGTTAGTTTTTGTGTATTTGTATCTGCTTGTCAAAAGTTCGCTGTGTTCATCACATAATGAAATAGACCAATCGTATATCCAGGTTCGTCAATTTTTGTAATGAAAGATGTTTGAAGATATATCCAGGTTCGTCAATTTTTGTAATGAAAGATGTTTGAAGATCAAGTTTGCTGTACAGTTATCAGGAAAATTTATTTCATCCTCCACAAGACTACAATTTCAGAATCTTCCTGCATATGTTGGTGTATCTGCCATTTTAAGTTCCAGGGAATGAGCAATTTTTTTAGTTAGCAGTATATACCCGTTGAGATACATATGTTACAAATGTAAACATTAAATTTCAAATTCGCCTTCATTCAAATTAAATTGATTTTTCCACTATCCACTCATGATGTAGTCTTATTACTTGTCACATATCTAAGTATTACTTCCTTTGGTGTACATGTTCGTACATGTCACTTTGAGGATGTTTTGGAAAATGTTTTAAAAAGTAACGTGTAATCAGCAAGCAATATTAGAGTTTTAGACATTTTTTATGCTGCAATTGAACCCTCCTTTTAAGCCCTCCAAAAAAATAAAAAATAAATCGTTTTCATTTCAATTGGGAATCTTTCAAAATTCCTGAACATTTGTATGATCAAACTACATAGCTTTATGTGTACCAACAATCTGTTGACAGAATTTTGAATGAATTTCTCATGTTGATGTAAAGGTGAGTGTGTGGGTGTGAGAGAAAGAGAGAGAACAGTGCTTCCAAACACATTCACAACCACACAATTCAAACTCAGCAAGTCAGGATTGGCTGGTAAAACACCCATCAAGTGGGTAGTTTGTATATTTTGAACTCAGCCATAGTCGATCTCGGCAGTCTGCAAGGCATCGTTGAACGTTCTGTTCGGCGCGCGCTTTCTCTGGGCTGCTAGCGATCTCGAAGAACGTTTCGAAAGTTGCACATGGGTGCGCTCCTCAAAGGCTTTCAGTTTAGTTTGTAGGTTGTCAAAAGAGTTGAATGTTTCGCCAACACAAATTGATTCTTCCTCCTCCTCCATCTCAACAATATGGCGCCAAGAGTCCCGAGTGCCAACGCGAGGCTTCGAGTGCTAACGCGAGGCTTCGACTGCCGAGTGATTCCGAGATTCCGAGGAAATGACGTCACTGACGTGGATATAGCATAGGGGACTAGAGGCACGGACCCGTGGATATAGTCACTACCAAACAAAATTTCCTTGAGGCAAACCATTTTTCCTTTGAACGACACATAGTTCAGTTTGACCATTTTTTGGGTGTGTTCTTGTGGTATGCAACTGCAAGCACCGAGCTGTCATGCTTTTTGTCTGATTTCAGACCATATTCTTTGGGCCATTTGTATGCTGAAGTAGTTTTGTTTTTCTTCCAGTTCTGTCAGATAGTGTTTTTGCAGTGAGATTCATGTTCAAAATTTTAGACAAGATAAAAAGAATGATCCTGTTTCTTAAATGCCTTCGTGTTCATTGGTTTGTAGACTATGTGCCACTTGCTGTCTACTTTTTCAGTGAAATTGTTTTGCTAACTAGCTGCAGTATCACACTTTGGTTTATGAGGATATGAAAAAGCTACATTTAAACCATTTCTTCCTCTCTGTGACTGAGAGACATCACATGACTGGTGACATAAGGTGTGCATGATTTGAGGACACTGAGCTGTGAAAGTAAAGTTACAGCTGTGGACTATCTGAATGTGTTTTTTAAACCTTTGTCCTCATACCCATCCTTATGTAAAAGCAAAAGATAATGGTTCTTTTGGTTTTGGTGCTATTAGCATTTGAAGTTGAGAAATTGCAACATGTCGGATGTTAGACCTTTCAAAAACCAAACACCAGAAAGGGCTGTTAGCATGAAAGCAAGTGCTTGATTTTTGGTGTACTGCATGAGATAGTGATGAACAACATGCCAAACAAGAGCAGTAACTGAATAGATGATATTTTAGGTGTTTTACACGGGTACATTTTTGAAAGGTCTAACATCCGACACAGATCAGTTTTTAAAGTTTGCACCAAGTGTGTTGCAGTTAGGGAAATAAAAGCATCATGGCCCAGTATCACATACAACCACATTATGTATCCATTGTATTTGTCATTTTCATAAAGATTTCTATTTTGTAGGCCACAGGACACCTTAAAAAAAGTGTCGGATGTTAGGATTTCAAAATGTGGAATTGCAGTGTCTGCGTGTATGGTAGTTTTTCATGCCAAATTCACTAAACAAACCTAAACAAACAAGAAATGTTTATAAGCAATATGTACTCCAAATATACCTAGCAAGCAAGTTATGCCTAGGTAAATGTTGAACGTGAAGATTTCAAAATGCTCATTATGAAAGGCTAACGTTCAACTTCACGAAACTGAGAAAGTTACCATCAGACAAAAAAATACATTACCGGTAAGAAATGTTCAAATGAAAACGCCAGAATAATTAATTTCCAAATCATACGATCATGATGAATCAGTCAAGAACGCCACAAATGGACCAACTCAAATAGAAAAGACTCTGTGACCGGTTGAACGTGAGACTTACCTGAACTTTTATGTTGAAAGAAAATGGCAAAAACTCTACAGAAGCAACAATTGCAAATTACTTTTCTCTCAAAAGTATGCGAACTCCAAAGACTTTTTGATCTGAATTATATTACCGATGGATTTTAATACAACAAAACAATGCATGCTAGAAAAAACACTCCGTGCAAAACACTCCACATGTATACCTTCAGATCTTCTGTCGAACGTGAGTTTTCGGAATTCGAAGTCGGACGTGACAAATGTGAAAAGCCTTTCAACAAACAAACGCAGATGTTTTTGTCTGAAAACACACGATTTCGGCGGGAAAGGAAGTAACCGGTCGCAAAAAATGTACGCATCCGGTTGCATTGATATTTTGGATTTGCAATAAATTATTAATTCACACTGCTTTTAGATCGTTTGAAAAGCGCACAGGTCGAACGTTATAGCTTTCATCAAATTTTACTATCGCAATTTTACCCCATAAAAACATTTAGTTGCCAAACATAACTCGGTTGGTCCGATCCAGTTTTTTGCAACGTCGTGTATACGTCACAACCGGATGTGTTTTTTCGAAGCTGAATGTTCGTCTGCTGCTTTGAAGATTCAATCTACCCCTTACAATCCGTCTCACGTTCGAATAGGAAAGTTTACCCCTCAATAATTTCGGCCAGTTAACGCTTTCATCGCTAATGATGCACTGGGCAACTAAAACGATCATCGGACTGCATGATAACACCAAAAATCCGGATTGTGAATGTGCTGCCGAGCTTTGCCGGCGATTTACTCGGACCGTTCTGAAAGTGTCCATTTTTCATGGTGGCTTTTCGCGTGAGCTAGTGGCATCAGAGGCTTGCCTCTTGAACATCGTTCAGCAGAGGTGCGTGGAATTATTTCAGTTATTAGAATACACATTCATCCACACATTTCACGCAAACTCAAACTCATTGTTTTGATCAGATCAATTTATTGAGCATCAGAACAAAGCACACATCATGCACACCTTTTGTCACCAAGTCACATAACTGTACAAGCTCACAAGAACTATTGGTTGTAATCATGAGTACGACTAGACTAAAATGATAAATAATGTGCATCACCGTACTATTGAAGCACTAAAAAGTGGCTCCCACTAGCTTGTCACCAAATAAACAAAGTAGGTTGTACCAAATTGCAGATAAATAAAAAAAATAGTTCAATCAATAGTATATTGTCACACCTGACATTAAACTTGTAATTTCCATCACTATCCTTTTCAGGCATTAAAAATAGTTCAAAGCAGCTAGCCCCACATAGAAGTAAGAGGGTCATTCTCAAGCTAGTTAAAAGCTTTTCATTTTGTTTTTCTCAAAAGAAAATTCATAGTATCACAACAGTATTCACAGCAGGCAGTTTTAAATCACGCAAGGGCATTCTCCAGGTGTGTTCACGAAATACATTGTAATTTTAAACAGAGACCAAGGACTACTACAAGAAAGGACATGCATTGCCTATGTTCAGCCTCTGCTAGCAAAGGCGATTGCCTACACTATGAAAGTGCTGTTGTTTTAGTGGAATCAACAAATGATATGCCCATAATTGTTTCATACAATAGTATTACAATGTAAAAAGTCATATTAAGGGAGTAAATATGTGATACCATGCCCACAGAGCAACCTGTGGGTGTTGTGCCTGTAATAACTAATATGCTATATAACATGACTAATAGTAATAACAATATGGGAGGAGCAGTTAACTAACCCAGAGGGGGGGGGGGGGGTTACAACCTGGGGTCCAGGGGGGTCTGGGGGGCAAAGCCCCCCTGAAGCTGAAGAATTTTAGCTATTTTACAAACAATTTGTGGCTTATCCTTGATTTTAAACATGATGAACTGGTGTCAGCAGCCACTTAATAATTCTATTAAAGTTAGTATTGAATAATGGCAATACAAAATTCAGACAGAATTTTTGTTGACAGCCAGTGGGGGGGGGGTCCGGAACGCCCCTGTAAACCCCCACCGCCCCTGAACAATTTCAACAAATACATGAATTTGTTGAAATATATATACCATCTTTTTTAAAGTTGATTTGGAATGCTTTCTGACAAGTTTTTGTGAGAAAAAAACAACAGAAACAAAACATAAGAAGTAAGAAAAGCATAGGCCTACCGAATACAGGTTAATCCGACAAGCGCGCCTTCTTGATCGACGTCTGAAGGAGTACCGCATTTTTTTGCTGATCCCTCTCCAAGTTATGCAAACCACTCAGCAGCACATTTGCCAGGTGTTTTCGAAGCTTGTCGCAGGTGTTCAGGTTTTTGTAGTCCTCCATCACTTGCAGAACCTTCATCAGTCTCCTGCTGCAGCAGGCTCTGTGCCTGGCCTTGGTGACGAAGGCCAGCCCACACCGCACAAGGTCAAAGGTGGTTTGATGGGGGATTTTGAGAGAGCCTCGTGAAACTTCCTTGATGAAGGCGCTTATTTCTGTGGGCACCTGTTCATCCTCCTCGTTGAAGTTTAGCTGTTCCGCGCACTTCATCTCCAACCACCCTGCCACATAGGCTGCACTGCTCTCCTCGTGTATAGAGAGTGAAGGCTCGGTGCAGTCCTCAATGAAGGCAGCGTCCTCAGCATCGATGGCGTTGGCAACACAGGTGTGGGGGGTGGTCTCCACAGTCACTTCCATGGCCTCCAGGTAGGATGCTGCATGCCTAGCCAGGCGTTTTTTGCAGGCAGTCAGGACATCCCCAGAAGTCATGAAAGCGTTCGCACCAGTCGATTGCCTGTACACTGAAAATTCACCCTCAATCCGGTCACTCTGAAGCTCCCGAAGCAGAACATACTGGAAGCCAGCATGGGTCAGCAGGTGTGCACAAATGGAGGCCAGGCCTTGCATAGTCTGCACAAGGGCTTTTTTGGTGTCATGGGTCACACACTGCTCTCTGCCTTTCCCATGCCCTGAAGGGGCTCGCTGGAAGATCTGGTGATCTGATCAGACCCACTGACAAGCCAAAAGGCAGACAGGAGACCCAGATGCAGAGTTGCGAGAGGATTGTTAACTGTGTGCATACCAGATAGTTGTAGGAACTGTGTGTACGATTGTGCGTTATGGTCGACATTGGGACCGATAAGCTGTTTGTGTTTTGGACTTGTAGATGGCAGCCACGTGCCATAGTTTTCATCTGATCCAGAGTCTGAATAGCAGTCATCTTCAGCTGCGTTGTAATCCGTAGTTCTAGTCATGGCGGACGCTTTAGAAATTCGCTCCTGATATCAAATTCAAGGGGGAAGGCAACAGTTGGGATGCACTACAGACGTCAATGCATGGTGAAGAAAAGTAATTAAGTCTGAAACTCTTTGAAGGCTTCATCGGTTAATGCTTGTTTCTTTGTGATGATGACCATGCATAAGGTGCAAGCATCAAGTGATCCTGGGGTGTAATATTGTGTTTCAGACATGGCCACTGATCAGGATTTCACTGCCAGTGTGAAGGAAGAGACATACTGATGGTGACGGCTACACATGTCGTTCACCTCAAACTGTGGCTGTGAAGGAAGAGACATACTGATGGTGATGGCAACTCTACCAGTTTCACCTGTGCCAGTGTTCCAGATACATTGTGCCCTTGTCACACACAAAAAAAAGGACGATTTTTTGGGTGTGCTTCCCCTTCAAGTTCGATTTCAGTGATGACAGCATAGTTCACGTGGGCATCTTTGAGGCTTCCCCTTTAGATTCTAGCTAGCTAGCCCTCCAACTTCACGATTGTGCGTTATTTTACTTGGATATTGTGCTGTGGTTGTACTTGAATCATTACATTTGGTGACCAGTACTTTCTGTACTCTTCGATCTGGAGCATCTCTTCGATTTGTTTAAGTTTGCTCATGATAAAACTGATTGGCAAACCAACAGTGGTAAATCGCGGAAATGCATAAAGCGATCTAGCAACGGCGCGTAGTCTACGCGCATGAACATCGGAATAGCCAGTTTTTTCTTCTAGCCATTGAGCCCACGTTTTTGTCATCTTTCCTTCTTTTCTTTGCTTCTCCTGCCATTGTTTGCACATAATCAAAAACTGTCCAAACTGAATGTAAATTAAGATTTGTTGTGCGTCCTGTCTTTTGAGATTTCTCATCCCTTTTTGCAGTCTTTCTACAATATCTTTTTCATTTACTGCTTGAGCAAAATAAGCATTTGTGAAAGCTTCTGTGGATATAGCATGGCTAACATCTGCTTGGTTTGAAACGAGATAGTGATGTAAATCACTTGGCGTTGTTGGTTCTACTCTCTTTTTCTTTCCGTCTTTTTCTTTGAACAAATCTTCTATCTTCCTTTTTGGTTTTTTGGGTAGTCTCATTAATCCTTCTGTTTTAGCCTTAACTGCTATTAAGGCCATCTGCTCAAAATATTTTCTATTCTCTTCTAGTACATGCTGTTCTTCTTCTGTCCAAAATTCTCTCTTTTCTGGTGTTGGCGCTGGTAGTGGGACATTACAAGCTTGTTCCATGTCAGGTAGAATTAAAGTTGTTGGCCGCCTAGAATAATCTAACAATTCTTGATGAACATTTTGCGATTCAAGAAGCTCTTTCTCTAATTCTGCAGAAATACTATCTTGCGACATTCACCTTGTTAAATTAAGCACTTTTTTCACTGAAACACATACACGTCTTCACAGAACAGCACCTCAATACGAAATGGCGAGACAGGTCTGCCTGGTTGCTAACAACACAAACTAGATCGGGTTGTTATCAACACACAGTGGTGGGCGGAAGTGACGTGAATGGTTACTATCACATGATTTAATCTTGTCTTGCCATTGGAGGAATATAGAAGACAAGCTTGCAGGCCTGGCTTGGATCAAAACACACGCTGGCTGTTTGTCTTTACCAGATCAATACGGTAGTGTTGGCCGGCTTGGCTACGACGGGCAGATTGGATTAATATTTCAATGGAAACTAAATTTAGCGTTGTATAAGAGAAAGGGGGAATGTACGTTCTGGGTTACTGATTCCGACAGACCCGGAATTGGTTCAAAACAACCTTACTTTACTGTATTTTTTTTTGTATGGATTTATGCAGTATTTTGTAACCTTAACAATACTACAAGAGTCGTATTGCCAGATCTCTGAGAGAATGGGTGAGGTAATGCGTTTACGAGTATTTAAAAACTTCAAAAAATAACAAACAAATCGTTCACAACTCACACAATATTGTAAAGCAAAAGAAAAGTGTTCCAATTTTATTTATCGGCGAAATCAAAAATAATATTCATCAATCCAAATCAATGTAAAGTACAAAACTCAAAAAATAGTCTTTCACAACTTCAATTTTAAACTTCTCTTTTACAGTCTACTAAAATCCATTTTTTAACCTCAAAACAAATTACGCAAACAGAGATGAAACCAAAGCTTTTTCAGTCAATGCCAGTTCAAGCATAATAAAAAAACGTTACCCCTCAGTGATTTTTCAGCAGTCAGTCAGTTACTCATCCGTAGGTCGCGACACAAACTGCGGACGCGCCTCAGTTCTATTGTCCGGTGAGTTGCTGGTGGGGGGAAAACATGTTTTCGGGAGCTAAATGACTCAATCGTTGAGGTACTGAATTCTGGCATGCCAGGAGGCTGAGTCATACTCAACAGAGTGGGAAACACAAACTTGACAAAATGTTATGATTATAATATGAAGTTACCACCCCAAGGTAAGATGTTATTCTTGCAACTAGTTTTCAATGTAAACTTTGTTCATGATCTCATCACAATCAAAGGCTTATTCCTTCCTGTCTTCAACTAACTTCTGCAAGTCATTTCCTGCAGTTCCTGTCCATCCCACATGGTAGTTCCTCATCTAATTTTTATATTTGGTTCAAATCAGACTCATCTTTGGTCCATATTAAACATTTCCTCAAATACATTTTACAAACCAACACACCCATCATTTATAAAACAATTGCATTAAATATTAAAACATTTCCATACCTAAATTAGGAATAACAGCTTGAAAAGGTCAGAGACTAAAAGTTGGCACGTCTGGAACCAGCTGAGTTCAGAGGGAGAGACCGGTTCCAGCCATGGGAACTCAAAAAGTTGGAAGGTGGTTTCATTATAAATAATATATCTTCATAGTTAAAAATATAATTTCAACATCTAAATATTCCTTAAATGTAACCAATGACTTTCAAATACTTCTGATAATTTTCTCATCGCTACTTCTATTTTATAACCTAATAATTGCAATTACCAGAACATGACAAAACGTAGTGTATTTAAATCAAGGGAAGTAACCAACTGAAATGCATGTCAAAATAATAAGCGCAGTTGTGTCCCTTTTACTTTAGTCACCTCTTAAATGGTAAGACAAATGCCTCCACAGACAGTCTGTGTAAAATAAGAAATAATCCTTGTTAGGAATTATTTCACATGTTTACAATTTTTCTGATTTTGTCGCATGTTTCATTTTAGTAAAAGTTTAGTCCAGAAGCCTATTTTTGGTTAATATTTAGGGTCTGTCGGAATCAGTGAGCCAGAACGTACATTCCCCCTTTCTCTCCTGTGGTGCTGTATCAACATAGCCTGTGGTGCTGTATCAACATAGCCTGTGGTGCTGTATCAACATAGCCTGTGGTGCTGTATCAACATAGCCTGTGGTGCTGTATCAACATAGCCTGTGGTGCTGTATCAACATAGCCTGTGGTGCTGTATCAACATAGCCTGTGGTGCTGTATCAACATAGCCTGTGGTGCTGTCGTTCCAGAGAGCAAGACCTCCGACGCCCTAGCAGCATACGCACGAATTTTGTTTTATCTGCGTCCGAAAAGGTCGTATATTTTGATTTTCTTTGCAGTCAGAGTGAAATAAAAACCGGCATGGTGGCCTAATGGTAAGGCATCCGCCCTGTGATCGGGAGGTCGTGGGTTCGAACCCCGGCCGGGTCATACCTAAGACTTTAAAATTGGCAATCAAGTGGCTGCTCCGCCTGGCGTCTGGCATTATGGGGTTAGTGCTAGGACTGGTTGGTCCGGTGTCAGAATAATGTGACTGGGTGAGACATGAAGCCTGTGCTGCGACTTCTGTCTTGTGTGTGGCGCACGTTATTATGTCAAAGCAGCACCGCCCTGATATGGCCCTTCGTGGTCGGCTGGGCGTTAAGCAAACACACAAACAAACACAACACTTTACGAGACGATAAGAAAACACTGCAAGCAAACTCTCACTGCCGCACGACACCCGCGTCACATCCGTACAATAGTTGATATGACAAAGTTTTTTTGTTTTTTAAACAAACATAAAACATAGTGCACAAAATAGACACATATTGCCTGGCGCGTGTGTGTTTATATGTATGTATAGCACGGTGGTTTTTTTTGTGTGTGCTGATATGTCACGCGCGTTGTGGTGCGTATCGCCATGGCTGATCCGCTGTGTCGTTGAGTTAGTGTGTGAATGTATGGTACATGAGTTGGTAGGTGTGGCGCCCCGGTCTAACAACACGAAGGGTTATTTCTGGAAGGGTGGGTGGGTGTAAATATTGATATTACGGCCCTTTAAAAAAAACCTACCCATTTAAGAATTAGACCCTTGACATCCCGCAGTAGGAGTAATCTGCCCCTTTTTTTTTTAGCTCTGCACTATAACAGGACTGACGGATCATAACGGAGCTAACCACGGAGATTTTGAAGTATCTAACGCATTCATGAGTAAAAAGGTATTCATGTGGGGAGTGTGATGCTAACGACACACGTTTATTCCCAGTCTGTTGATCCCCCAACCGAATTTGACTCTGTTCTCAAACAAACCCTCCACCTCGTACAACGAATGCTGAGGACCGTCAGCTAGCCTTCTGGAAGGGAAACAGGGTACTATCAAAGATTTTTCAAGTTTCAGGTCAGAGTCAGAATGGAAAAAAAAAGTACACAAATGTGAACTCCACTGTGATTCTGTGACCAGAAAATTTGTAGATATTTTGCTGTCCCAGTCCAACAACACGAAGGGTTATTTCTGGGCCGTGCTGCTCTGACATTTTAACGTGCGCTACACACGACAGAAGTCGCAGCACAAAAGGCTTCGAAACTGGAAGAGAATGTTCTGCACTGACGAGAGCAATTCCGATTTAGGCATTTACACTGAGCCGTCGCGATATAACCTTGAATGGTTGAAAACGACGTTAAACACCAAATAAAGAAAGAAAACTTACACTGAGGACGAGCGCTCCGACTTCATCGACCTCCAACTTTGTTATGGAAAAAATGATATAATATATGATAATGCCGCTCAGCAAAGAAAGAACGACAAACATTACAGGAGAGGAAGATGATGATACAAAAAAAGCAGAAGGTATGTGGTGGGTCTATTTGATAATAGTGCACAAAATAGACACATATTGCTAAACGGCGCCCCCACCCTGGTCCAACAACACGAAGGGTTATATCCGGAACGGGGACGGGCGTAAATATTGATATTATGAACTTTACATTAAAATTTGAAAATGTTTGTCCTACAGGACCTAGAGCCTATTAAGGATGAGGTGTTTATATGCTCGCTTAACGCCCAGTCCAACAACACGAAGGGTTATTTCTGGGCGGTGCTGCTATGTTACATACATGTTGTGTACGCTTTTCACTAATATGCAGCCTCCAAAACTGCAATGTGGATTCTGTGGCCATGGAAAGGAAGCAGAGTTGGTGTGTGGAAAACTTTACTCTACTATATTCAACAAAGAAAACCTTATTGCAAATCACAAATGCATGGTAAGACCTTTTCTTTATCTTGAAATAGAAGTGGACTCTGTGTGTGAGTGCATGCGTGTGCACCATGCAGTCGGTTGCTGGTTGTGTGTGTCTGTGTTATACTTGTAATAATAATAATAATAATAATAATAATAATGGCTGAATTGGGCAGATTTCCGATCAGCACAGAAATATTGGGACAGATCATAACATTTTGGTTACACATCATGAAATCTGACCAACATGGGCTTCTTTGGCAAACTTACTCAAGCCTTCTCTCACAAGAACATAAAGAGGAAAATAAATGGCTCTTGTAAATATTTGTACGCGAGTTCCTGACTTCCTCAGGCTTCAAACACAAGTGGCAAAAACCAAAGCACAATACACCCGGCAAGACTGAAACACGTGCTAACAAAACATGTAGAAACTCGATTTGTCAGGCCTGTGGTGCTGTATCAACATAGCCTGTGGTGCTGTATCAACATAGCCTGTGGTGCTGTATCAACATAGCCCGTGGTGCTGTATCAACATAGCCTGTGGTGCTGTATCAACATAGCCTGTGGTGCTGTATCAACATAGCCTGTGGTGCTGTATCAACATAGCCTGTGGTGCTGTATCAACATAGCCTGTGTTGCTGTATCAACATAGCCTGTGGTGCTGTATCAACATAGCCTGTGGTGCTGTATCAACATAGCCTGTGGTGCTGTATCAACATAGCCTGTGGTGCTGTATCAACATAGCCTGTGGTGCTGTATCAACATAGCCTGTGGTGCTGTATCAACATAGCCTGTGGTGCTGTCGTTCGAGAGAGCAAGACCTCCGACGCCCTAGCAGCATACGCACGAATTTTCTTTTAGCTGCGTCCGAAAAGGTCGACGTATATTTTGATTTTCTTTGCAGTCAGAGTGAAATAAAAACCGGCACGGTGGCCTAGTGGTAAGGCGTCCGCCCCGTGATCGGGAGGTCGTGGGTTCGAACCCCGGCCGGGTCATACCTAAGACTTTAAAATTGGCAATCTAGTGGCTGCTCCGCCTGGCGTCTGGCATTATGGGGTTAGTGCTAGGACTGGTTGGTCCGGTGTCAGAATAATGTGACTGGGTGAGACATGAAGCCTGTGCTGCGACTCCTGTCTTGTGTGTGGCGCACGTTATATGTCAAAGCAGCACCGCCCTGATATGGCCTTTAGTGGTCGGCTGGGCATTAAGCAAACAAATAACGCCCAGTCCAACAACACGAAGGGTTTTTTCTGGGCGGTGCTGCTCTGACGTTTAACGTGCGCCACACACGAGACAGTATAGGGCTCCATACTCTGATTAACTGAAGAAATTCTGTGCAGAGTGTTTCTGCTGGGCTGTAGCTGTGCCACAGTGAAGAGAGGGTGGTATAGTGAAAAGAGTGATACAATGGAACCTAACTTTTTAGACCTCCAAACATTTGAAAAAAATCAGGTATTAAAAAGGAGGAAGGCTTTACCGAGGTTATGGACAAGAAAATGTTAAAAGTCAAAATAGGGGGGGGGGGGGGGGGGTCTTCCAAGAGGAGGTTTCCCCTGTATAATGCGTGGTTTGTATTCAAAGAAGGGAATAAATAAAAAGCCTGATACTTGCAATGTGTTGACGGTACATGAGGTTTGACATCCTTTTGAAAGTTTCTATCGTCCAGCAGCATTTGCTGCACGTTTGAATGTGAGTGTGTGTGACTGTTTTTATACTGATGTGATGGAATGTGTGCATGTTTATAGGTACTTCTTTCCATGTGGTGTGTATCAGTGTATGGTTTTGAAGATAATGTGTATTGCCTGTAGTGTGCAAGGGAAAGAACAAAGGAGACTGCCTAAAAACCCCAAAATACTGTACTCATGATTTTACCAAAGAGACGAGGGGCAACCACATTGACTGTTAGCTGACTGGCTGTCTTTCAGGCTTGGTTGACGTAAAATATAAACACATTATAAGAAATTGCAAGTAAAACGTCACCGGCACGGTTGGCCTAGTGGTAAGGCGTCCGCCCCGTGATCGGGAGGTCGTGGGTTCGAACCCCGGCCGGGTCATACCTAAGACTTTAAAATTGGCAATCTAGTGGCTGCTCCGCCTGGCGTCTGGCATTATGGGGTTAGTGCTAGGACTGGTTGGTCCGGTGTCAGAATAATGTGACTGGGTGAGACATGAAGCCTGTGCTGCGACTTCTGTCTTGTGTGTGGCGCACGTTATATGTCAAAGCAGCACCGCCCTGATATGGCCCTTCGTGGTCGGCTGGGCGTTAAACAAACAAACAAACAAACGTAAAAGGTCATTAAAAATTAACCGTAAAAATGAGATATCTTACAAAGTTTTCTTAAAAATTTTAAGACAAGGCAATATACATCTCCCAACAAAAAGACAAATCGTCTCTCTCTCGCTCTCTCTCTCTCTTTCTCTCTCTCTCTTTCTCTTACCTTTTTGAGAACTTTAGCTGACTGGTTGTCTTGCAGGCTTGGTTGGCTGTCTGGCTTTGCCGGAAGGGGGGGGGTGGGGGGGGGGGCTCTCAGACTGTGGTCGAAAGGTCCGTTCTGTGTGTAAAATATAAACACATTCTAAGAAATTGCACGTAAAAGGGTAATTAACTGTCAGGCCTGGGAATGATACGCCTTTCGTCGTATTTACGACGAAGTCCTTTTCTAATTGTGTAAGAAAAGAGCCTCCGTGTGCCCTTAAAACGCAACATTTATGCTTAAAACACAACATTTTCCCGTCAGTACGCCCAAACCACTTTTACTCATTCCCAGGCCTGAACTGTAGAAATGTGATATCTTTCTAAGTCTTTTTAAAAATTTATTATTGTAGGTGTTTTTTCGACTTGCTTGGATTTGCAACTGAGTTCACAGCAACACATATAAGACTTTAAAGACTACACAACATAAAAGCTCTCACAGTCCACACATCACATCCGTACAATAATATCAACTCGAATATTTAAAAAATAACAAGGTTTTATTACATGACCATAAAACATAAATCAATTTATGTCAAGGCACTGCATACCCCCCCAAACAGCGAAAGATAATCTCTCTCTCTCTCAGGTACACACACTCCAAGTCGCGCGCACACATACAATGTATGCTGACGACATTGTTATTCTCTCAACTACAAAAAAAGGATTACAGGACAAACTCAACAGCCTCCATAAATACTGCTATAAATGGGGATTACAAATTAATTGCGAATAATCTCCTTGAAAAATGTATAACGACTGTCCTTCCGCATGAAAACGTACACATAAAATTTTGCAAGCAACTTTTAGGAGTACACAGAAAATCACCGGCACGGGTGACTGGGTGAGACATGAATGAAGCCTGTGCTGCGACTTCTGTCTTGTGTGTGGCGCACGTTATATGTCAAAGCAGCACCGCCCTGATATGGCCCTTCGTGGTCGGCTGGGCGTTAAGCAAACAAACAAACACAGAAAATCAATGAATTTCCCAGTAATGGCTGAATTGGGCAGATTTCCGATCAGCACAGAAATATTGGGACAGGTCATAACATTTTGGTTACACATCATGAAATCTGACCAACATGGGCTTCTTTGGCAAACTTACTCAAGCCTTCTCTCACAAGAACATAAAGAGGAAAATAAATGGGTCTTGTAAATATTTGTACGCGAGTTCCTGACTTCCTCAGGCTTCAAACACAAGTGGCAAAAACCAAAGCACAATACACCCGGCAAGACTGAAACACGTGTTAACAAAACATGTAGAAACTCAATTTGTCAGGTGCTGTATCAACATAGCCCGTGGTGCTGTATCAACATAGCCCGTGGTGCTGTATCAACATAGCCCGTGGTGCTGTATCAACATAGCCCGTGGTGCTGTATCAACATAGCCCGTGGTGCTGTATCAACATAGCCCGTGGTGCTGTATCAACATAGCCCGTGGTGCTGTATCAACATAGCCCGTGGTGCTGTATCAACATAGCCCGTGGTGCTGTATCAACATAGCCCGTGGTGCAGTATCAACATAGCCCGTGGTGCTGTATCAACATAGCCCGTGGTGCTGTATCAACATAGCCCGTGGTGCTGTATCAACATAGCCCGTGGTGCTGTATCAACATAGCCCGTGGTGCTGTATCAACATAGCCCGTGGTGCTGTATCAACATAGCCCGTGGTGCTGTATCAACATAGCCCGTGGTGCTGTATCAACATAGCCCGTGGTGCTGTATCAACATAGCCCGTGGTGCTGTATCAACATAGCCCGTGGTGCTGTATCAACATAGCCCGTGGTGCTGTATCAACATAGCCCGTGGTGCTGTATCAACATCGCCCGTGGTGCTGTATCAACATCGCCCGTGGTGCTGTATCAACATAGCCCGTGGTGCTGTATCAACATCGCCCGTGGTGCCTGTCCCTTTTCCTCATCCTTTTAAAGATTTTTCCTTGAGTTTCTCCTGCATCCTCGCTCATTTTTTTCCTCTTATTAAACGGATTATCTTATAAGTAGCATCAAATATTTATCTCTCAAAAAAAAAAACGACACGGATTTTCTTTCAATACTATTACAGACAAATAACCTTATTAAAATCTCGCAGTGATATTATAGTCAGTTCGTACAAGTTTTATCCGTTGGAAAAACAGGAGTGACTACATCGATCGCGTGATGTGAAAAAAACCCAGACAAGCTGTGAAAAGCATAGCTGGGACATATCAGGGACTACAAATAAAAGAACGAAAGTAGGAGTAAAAATAAATAAAAGGGCGGGCATCTGAAACAATACCGCTCCCAGTATAGCATGGACGCACCAATTTTTATTTTTTTTTACCCTTTTGAGATTGAGTACTGACTCTGAGAAAAGCCAAAAGTGTGTTTTTTAAAATTACATTTTGAATTTGTTGTGATGATCGTTAAAACAAAAAAGCCGCGTTTTATAACTAAGGTGGGAAAACCCAGATATGTTTTATGTCAGAAAATATGCTAAAAGCCACTGCTTACCCTAGAATATCGCCAATGCGTAAAACACACAGTGAAATCACAGCGATAATACTCCTACTTTCACTTTTTATAGATGTCATTCTCATAGCATTACCGTCATTACGCCAAAGACGCCGACCTTTTACGCTATAGACTCGTTTACTATTTTTTTTTTTTTTTGGAAGGGAAAAAAAAGGCTCAAAAAGAAGACAGTCATTCTGTTTTGTTTTTAACGTTTTAGGAAGAGTTGCTTCCGTGCACAATCAAGGACAAATCTATTTCCGATGTGTAGAATCTCAATTTGAAGACCCTGAGTCAACATTTTTTTTATCTAAAACGTTATGACTTATAACAAAAAAACACTAACAATGATAATGCACATACAAATTACCTCACAAAACACACACATTTTGTCCTTGACAGGATTCCAACCTGCGTCTGTAACCCCCCCCCCCCCCCCTTGGCGGGGGGGGGGGGGGGGGGGGGTACCGTGCTGGGCCACTACACCACAAGGACTTTTTTTTGTGTGCACATTTGCAAAATTTCTTTTTAAGTGCATTTTTTTTTTTTTTTTTTTTTTTTCACTGTTGCAATTGTCTTTAGTGCAAGTTTTGTTCTGAGCCTTTTTTTTGGCACTATTACAACTCTTTCTTTTGTGCAATTGTTTTCAACATTTTCTTTCCAATCATAATATAAAATGGACATGATCAAAAGGCGCAAACAACATTCAAGTTATACTTATGCAACATTACAATCAACCACTTTTGTGAAATATTATTTAATTTACACTTGTGAAACATTGAACTTAACCATTTGTATGTAAAAGTATTCAAATAATACTTGTAAAAGTTTTAAAAGTTTACGAATAACGCTACTATTAAGGCCAGCTTCCAAGGTGAAAATAACATTTTTTTAACATTTTTGGTTATTTGGGTTGTTTGCTGTGTTAAGTACATAAACCACTCAACTATCACGCTATGCAATAATTTTGCGGCAAAAAACAACCTAAATATTTTTATTTTAATTAAATGTGCATCAGGGGTGTGTCAAAAAATGCCTTGTGGCAGCTCATTAAATATTCATAAACTTTGAAACTACATTTCTTCGGTTTGGAATGTAGCAGACGATTCATTCAAAGACCACTGTGCTCAGCGAAACCAAATCTACAAGCTTGATTTGACAGCCGAACTCGTTAGAAAGACGTATTTTCATTGGTCGATGTTAAGCATGCCAAAGAACAGAGGGGTCTGGTTTCAGCCAATCAGAGAGCAGCTTTCAAACCGTGCTTGGCAAAGCCTTTCTGCTGTGCCATGTTTTGTTTTTTCACTTCCGTTCACAGCAACTGTAAACAAAACACGTGTTTCGAAGGGAAAACAATTTGTAAACACCAGAATGACGAAGAAAAGGAAGACCTACAAGAAGAAGAGTCGGACTGGGAACCCGACTGGCAGAAGAGGGACTTATCAGCAGCAAACTGAGCCCACATCGGCATCGAGAAGCAGTGACAGCGAAGCTGAAGGTGGCGATGTGCACGCTACCCCCTCCACCTCGTCTGAGCCTACGGCTGAGGAAAGCAAGCCTAAGTTGACTGCGTCCGAGTCAAAATTGAAAGAAGAAGAAGAAGAAATGGAGTTTGACAGTGACAGTGATCTGACTGGATTTCGTTTGATTGATTGTAAACTGTTGGTACAGTTTGTTTTTTCTTTTCTCTGCCCAGACTGTAAATGAGAACAGGCAATGGCAAAACAGTGAAAGGGGGGGGGGGGGGGGGGGGGTTTGACTAAAAAGGCAATTTTGAACATGCAGGGTCACTATGGAGCTGCTATAAGGAACAATGTTGGAAACATTAACCAGATGAGGCAGGATATCTGGGCTATGTGGCGTCACAGGCGACTGAAGAAACAGGCAAAGGAGACCCAGACAAGAATGCTCTTCCTGATTATGTGACTGATGCCATCCAGCCAGTGTTTGAAACTCTGTCACAGGATTCTCTGCTTAGAAAGTGTCTACAACTCTGTCACAGGATTCTCTGCTTAGAAAGTGTCTACATGGTGGCTCACAAAATACAAATGAGTCATTTCACAATGTGATATGGCAGCGGTGCCGCCCCAAGACCATCTTTGTCGGCAAGAAGAGGATTTGACTGGCTGTAAATGATGCCCCCATTGTTTTCAATGATGGAGAATGTGGACGCTTTGCTGTGTTTGAAAAACTTGGACTGGATGTAGGCAAATGGGCAAGACTGTGTTTCCAGCTAATTGACAGAAATTGTGTCAGAGGAGCACAGATTCAAGCATCTGACGCCGCAAAGTTTGCCAGGAAGATCCGCGCATATATGAGACAGTAGGACAAAATGAGAATCGGGGGGGAATTTTACCTTGCTGGGGCCCATGAGTAGATAAGGTGAGCATTTCTTTTGCCCCAAAGTGTATATTGGAACAAAAAAAAAATAGGCATTCTCATCTGACTCATGCACAACAGTCATATTAAAGTTATCTTAAACTTTAAACTCGTTTTTCTCTAAAACGCGTTTTACACACATACCGTCACTATTTCCCACACATCTCAAAAACTATTTAATGAAATCAAATAAAATTTTGTGTGCTGCATGATTGATAACAAAGGCACATTTTGCTATTTTATTGGAACATTAGAGCACATGTAAACATCCCTATGAGAGTCACATAAAAGTCATAATTTCAGAATATCAAAAAAAATTAAATTCTGCAAAATACACTCTTGTAAAAATAGCACACTGTTTAGTGCTCAATTTGTGGTAAGTGTGTAAAATTTCATGTCTGTATCTGTCTTGCATTAAGAGTTATTTGGGAAATGATTATCATACATTTTCGTCATGGTGTTTTTTTATATTTAATATATTTTTTTTTTTAGACATCAAAACTTTCTATTACACTTAACTGAATTATGTCTGAGCGCTCAGACACACTTGAAGAATATATGAACCAAAAATGGGAAAGATCAGCAGTGTTTCTGAAATGCTATGGCAGAAAGATTTGAACACGTTTTTTGTCGTTTTTCACCTTGGAAGCTGGCCTTAAACTTGTAAAAGTTAATGGACAACAATACTTCTAAAACTGTGATTTATGAATAAAAACAGCATACAGTGTTAGGATATGGTTAGAAAAAATGCAACAACGACAGGTCTCTGAAAAGACTGTTGGGTTTCCACCCCGTCACCTTATCACAGACCTGATGAGTCTTGAACGGCTTCGAAAATTTCACCCCAAAGGCTTCCAACACCGATCCCACCTGATGGTGGGTGGGCTTTGGCCTCTGGGGCGCCAAGTACCACCCAAAGTACTTGTAGAGTTGGATGGTGTCTGGGACGTTCCAAGTCATCCCCTTGCGGCCTTTGGTCGAGGGGATGTCGTCAAGGCGCAAGGGGCGCTTGGCACGCCTGTACCAGTCCTTGAGGCAGGTTCTGTTGTTCACTTGTTCCTTGGTGAGGAAGGTGAAGCGAGCTGTAATCAAACAGATGCACATACCAACCATAAGTTCAAAGCAACATGGGATTATAATATCTAACCCTATTGACATTATTGCCAGTGGCGAAAAAGGAAACATGATCACATACATTAGGAAGTACATATCTCAATGGTTTAATCTCAAACACACTAAGAAGACAACTGCGAAAACATGATACTTTGTTATCAGATGGTTCATTTTTACTTACCAAATTGGCTTGCATCTGCTTGCCCCTCGAAAGGTTCGGGTGATGGAGGCGTTGCCTGGGGCTCTGCTGCCTGGGGCTGTGGGTGCACCTCGATGAGGCGAGGTGCAGCAGGTTGCTGGTGTTGCTGGCGGGGACGTGCCGGTGCCGGTGCCGGTGCATTGTCTGATTGAATGAGAAGTTTGTTCATGATTGCACAATCAATCAAACAAACAAACAAACAAACATTTGTCAGGGAAGGGGATAACTAATGCACAATAACATTTCATACGAAATGAGGATGCACATACCTGCAAACTCAATGGTGTCGTCTGCCGGCACAGCGTTGGCAACAACCCGCTGCCAGTGTACACCCACAGCAGGGCGAGCAGCAGGGCGAGCAGCAGGGGCAGCAGCTTCAGCGGCAGCTCCAGCAGCAGCTTCAGCGGCAGCTCGAGCAGCAGCTTCAGCGGCAGCTCGAGCAGCAGCTTCAGCGGCAGCTCGAGCAGCAGCTTCAGCTTCAGCTCCAGCAAGAGGCGGTGGCGGTGGCTATAATGACACAGATTTTATTTCAACTAATTGGCAAATAGAATCATGTCCATGGAGAAACAGGTTTTAGCTAATTATAACAAGAAACTAACATTAAGAAATGTGTGGAAAAGCTTACAAAGTGCTCCCGTGCCAGCATGTTGAAGGCCTCTTGCCGGGACCGGCTGGAGGTTGGCGCTGTATAGTGCAGCTCGCTGACACTGTCCGAGTGGGACAACAGCGCGTTCACTTTTTGGCGGACCAATTCTGGCTTCTCCATTTGCTGCAACCAAAGAACAATAAATAATAATGACTGAAAAATATCATCATATTCAAAGATCTGTCACATCCATACAACACTAATAACATTATTCTTGTTAAAAACATTTTCATATTACTTACCGCTGTCGTCACCACCTTTCGGGCTTGTGTCAGCTTGCACTGCTGCAGTTTCTGGCTCACCCGCCCCACCTGGTAGGACGACAACCCATTCTGTCCTGATGTGATGAAGACGGGGTCATCGTCCCCTGTTCCAGCCTCAGGGCAGATTACTGGCCGCACAATTGAGATGTATCTGCAGCACATTTACAAAACAGGCCTAGTTAGTTGATTATTGCTTAGCGTAGTTAGTTAATTATTGCTTTTTGTCTATAACAACTTATCAGTTCATTAGACTTTAAACCAATAGACTCGTCATTATTGCTTATAGGGTCCCGTGGACCACAACACAGGTGTGGTTAAAATGTGTTCAACATTTTACTATGTTTACAATTCTTGCTCCCTTGCTTAGTTTACATAATTTAAACTCTCACTCCCACTTACTGCAAAATGCGGTCAGCATCCTCCCTGAAGAGGAACATCTCCAGGGGCCCCTTCTGTTTGGCCAGTTTGTGTTTTTTGACCTGTAAAATGAACAATGCGTATAATGGCACATAGCAATGCAGAAACATGACGGCCATGTTCTTGTCTACACACTGACTTTAACAAATTTACAAGGAATGGACAGAATATAATGAGAATATTGAGCCAAAAAAGACTCACCATCACTGCCACCTGGTCGGCTTCCACAGTGGCGACCCGCTGGTGAAACTCCCCCAGGGTGAAGCACCGTATCTCCATGACGCGCGAAAAGTTAAACACGGAGAACAGCATCATCGCGTGATCTCTGGCCTCCGTGCTCCACACCTGCCTCATGGGATGGTTCACCCAGGGGGAGTTTCTGTATTTGAGGCAGTGATCAAAACGCGACAGCCACAGTGTCGGATCTGCCTGTGGCTGTGCGTCGGTTCTGATCCTGCTAACCAGCTCTCTGGCCCGCGTCTTCTTTCGCTTCTCGAAATCGGCTCTGAAACACAATGTCAGACAGCGTTGTTAAATGCAAATGCTATTACTCTCCTGAACGGTTAACATTGTCAAATTTGTGTGAAGTCTGTTCCCTAAACAACCTAACAAAGTAATAGTCCATTGGCAGGGCCAAACAAAATGTACCTACTTCTGTTCGGTGAGGTTGGTGATGAGGGCAGTGAGCGACGAAAGAATGCCCATCCTCTCACACAGAGAGATTTCCCTCGTGAGGAGGAAGCGAAAGAAGATCTGCAAAAACACAGCAAGAGAATGTCATCGGATTGCAGTATACATAACACATTATCACAGTGCAATTATTAACACATTACTGTTCTCAGAACCAACCGCTGCTTGTCTGGAAATGGAAATTATCAAAATATTTAATTACAAACACACTTACAATCACGGACCGCATTTTGTTCACCACATTGGCAGCAGAGAAACCCTTCATCTGCTGCAACGTCTCTTGTTCAATGGAGCCAACAGGGTTGGGACGACTTGGAGTCTGAAACACAAATCATTCATGGCTTTCATTTTGTTGTAGCAAAACAAGTTAAAACCCAATCACTATAGGAAATGCAGCATGGAATTATAGGATCCTCTGCTATGTTGCAAACAGGCAGAATACATACCACAGTAAACATGCGCTGCACATCAGCTCTGGGTCCAGGCGAAGCAGCAGGCTCTTCGCCTGTTTGTACGCCGCCAGCGTGGACTTGCTGCACAAGTACTGTGAAAACCGGTCCCAGAGGCCACTGACACCTGCACACAACGGAAATAAAATGCATTCTGACACAAGTTCTAGACATCTCCAAATGCAGGTTTATGTGTGAAATCGTCAATCCGAAGAAAACCTTTCATTCAGCAGCAACTAGCACACAGATCTTATACATTTTGTACATACCCATAATGGTTGCCGCTGATACGGACTCCATCCTTCGGACGGTCGAAATGGCCTTCTGGGACCCAGTTTGGGCAAGGGCCCTCCAATAGTCGAGTCCGTAGAGCTTGTGGCTACCATCCATGCCCAAGTGCTGGGGAAGGTTCCGACGGACTTCCCCACACTGTGGGCACTTTCGATACTGTAACAAACAAACACATGTTTAAATATCTAATGTTAAATAGTTATTTAGAAAGTCTTTAATTCTTTACCACATCAGCTTTCAGCTTTCAACATGCTCCGTGGTTTGCAAATAATACTCACTTGGGTTTCATCCACGGGTGCCCCGTTTTTCATGGATGGGTTCCGGTGCCACACACGGGCTTTTCCGGAATCCCACCCATGAATTTTGCGCAGGTGGTCCGACATGCGCCAGGTGGCTCTCCCACAAAATGTGTAGACGTTCAAGAATTTCGAGACAAACACTACAATGCGGAAACACTGAAGGTTTTATTCCGGGATGTTCCCCCGGACAAGATTTTTAACTTTTTAAAAGAGATCAAGATTTTTTACAAGATTTAAAGTACCAGAAGTGAAAACTAATAATTTTTAGAACCTTCTTTTACAGTGATAGATTTGAATGTAAATAGTCTGAAACGTAGAACTTGCCATATGAAGGGAAAAGAAAATAACTGCATCGGTCTCGAATAGCAGCTAGCATCTGCTGAAGAGACATTAAACCCCAAAAACCAACCAACAAGTTACTTGTCATGTCAAAAACAACAAAAAGTGACTCCAAAGACACTCGAAATAAAGCATTGCAAAAAGTGAAGATTAAGAAACCCTAATGATTGCCAACTGAGGCTATCACATGCATGCACAAACACTCTCTCTCTCTCTCTCTCTCTCTCTCTCTCTCTCGCTCTCTCTCTCTCTCTCTCTCTCTCTCTCTCTCTCTCTTTCTCTCTCGCTTGCTCTCACCACACCAAAAATAAACAAAAAAGGATCCCGCAGTGGGGCACTGCGGTTATGAAATTAAAGGCCCCTCATGTATTTGGAACCGCAGGAGCTTTCTAGTTTGCTGTTAGGTAGATTTTTGGTTCCTCTTTCCTGTCATGCTCTTTTTCTTCATGAATTCTTTTCTTTTTTCTGCCTTCTTGCTCATTCTCCTGTATTTTTTCCAAAAATCTCTTCTATTGCCGCTTGTCTCGCGATTCATGTATAGTTTAATCTGTTAGTGTTCTGATGTAAGTCCAGCAGTAGATAGGTTAAGCCTATTTTAACATACTGGAAACTGGTAATCTTCCAGTAGGTATTAATTTAGTTTTACTAAAGCCTGCTGGGACACAAGTAATGGGTTAGTGCATTTGTAAACAGGAATCGCTTGACAAGTGGCCCCCTTCATCCCGGGGCCCCTTCCTCGTCCTGATATGGCTCTGCGTAGTCGGCTGGACGTTAAGCAACAAATAAACAAACAAACAAGTGTGATACTTCTGTTGTTGCGCACAAACAAGCACTGTAAGTCTAAGGCTAGGACTGTTGGCGCTCTGATGTGAGAGGAATATGCGGCGCTTCTTGTGGTAATATCGTACCGTCAGTCTTAGCAGACGACGTGTCCATGACCTTATACATGTACAGTCCAAGGGACATCACTCTGGCAGGTTAGCCTCGTTCTGGTTGTTTGATTAATCGGAATGAAATAATATAGATGTTGCTGCCATTGAGAGAAAAAGAATATGTTGCTGCCTGCTGCTGCTTCTAGCCACACCGACAATCACTCTGTCCGAAATTGGAGTTTCAAGTTGTTCAAATGACGGCTCTGGTCAAGATGCAAATTCCATTGATCGGCAGTCAGATCAATAGAGGTTCCCATCTTGATGCGGACGACCTGGAAGGAACTGGCCAGGTTGCTTTCACTCATCAACATGAGGATAGGACTTAGTCCGTCGGTGCCGGGCAGAAAGTGGACGAAGTACTTTTCTGCCGTGATGGTTGAAAAGACCGAGAAATTCGCAAAAAAATTCTCGAGCGACTCAACTGGTAGTCCTTCAAAGAAGCAGCTTATTGTATAATTTCTGGTCGGTCCAGGTAGCAAGGAAACCACACAGTTATGGCGACGCCGGTTCTCTTCGGTATTGTTGTAGTTGAGGACCGCAGGCGGCAGGCTCGGGTGCTCCTGAGTTTTGCGACAATCTAATCGAAAATTTGAGCGGATTGTCACCCATCCATTTTTGGGGATATTGACATAAAATGACTCGTTGGTGCGGACGTTGGTGAACTGCATATAACCATCTTTCGTCTCGAATTTAATAAGATCTACCGCCGGTTCTGAAGATCCTCCGTCGGGGCGGCACTTGTACCATGTTTCGCCGCATGTGTCGCCGGATGTGTCGCCGGAGGCGTCGGAAACTTTGCATTCTCCGTACAACTTCTCGTTGAAGTTGAATCTCACATCCACATCTTCCTGTGTGGTGGTAGTCGTATTCGTGTCGGGATTACCCAATTCTTCGTTGTCGGTTGTATTTGATTTCGAAGTCGGCCTGACATTCACACCGTCTCCGGTCTCGGTTGATTTATTCCCATCGCTGCTACCCATTCCATCGTTCGTCGTGGGGGTAGGGTTGATTGACGAGGTCATAGAGGTGGATTTCAAGTCTTCGAGGTAGTGGGTGGGGCTTGGAGGACCCTCCAAATCGTTCTTCGTGGATGACGGGTCAAGTTCGTCTACCGAAATCGTCCTGATGACTCCAGTCACGGTTGGTGAAACTTCTGGGACGGTGAATGACGTCATGATGTCTTCCGAAGTCGCCGAGGGGGAGGTGTTTGACGGGGTGCTCGCACCTTCGTCGTTGCTTTCGAACACTCCTGCGGCTAGAAGCATGAAGGCGATGACTGCGAGGAGTGCTAGCCCTAGCACACAGACCGCTAACCCGGTGAGCAGTTTTGTTGTTTTCGTCTTGTTTCTATTCCCGGTTTCTGCCATATTTTCCTTATGTTTCTATGTTTTGCTAGTGGTTTTTTGTGATATCTTTCTAAGTCTTTTTAAAAATTTATTATTGTAGGTGTTTTTTAGACTTGCTTGGATTTGCAACTGAGTTCACAGCAACACATATAAGACTTTAAAAGACTACACAACATAAAAGCTCTCACAGTCCACACATCACATCCGTACAATAATATCAACTCGAATATTTAAAAAATAACAAGGTTTTATTACATGACCATAAAACATAAATCAATTTATGTCAAGGCACTGCATACCCCCCCAAACAGCGAAAGATAATCTCTCTCTCTCTCAGGTACACACACACCAAGTCGCGCGCACACATACAATGTATGCTGACGACATTGTTATTCTCTCAACTACAAAGAAAGGATTACAGGACAAACTCAACAGCCTCCATAAATACTGCTATAAATGGGGATTACAAATTAATTGCGAATAATCTCCTTGAAAAATGTATAACGACTGTCCTTCCGCATGAAAACGTACACATAAAATTTTGCAAGCAACTTTTAGGAGTACACAGAAAATCACCGGCACGGGTGACTGGGTGAGACATGAATGAAGCCTGTGCTGCGACTTCTGTCTTGTGTGTGGCGCACGTTATATGTCAAAGCAGCACCGCCCTGATATGGCCCTTCGTGGTCGGCTGGGCGTTAAGCAAACAAACAAACACAGAAAATCAATGAATTTCCCAGTAATGGCTGAATTGGGCAGATTTCCGATCAGCACAGAAATATTGGGACAGGTCATAACATTTTGGTTACACATCATGAAATCTGACCAACATGGGCTTCTTTGGCAAACTTACTCAAGCCTTCTCTCACAAGAACATAAAGAGGAAAATAAATGTGTCTTGTAAATATTTGTACGCGAGTTCCTGACTTCCTCAGGCTTCAAACACAAGTGGCAAAAACCAAAGCACAATACACCCGGCAAGACTGAAACACGTGTTAACAAAACATGTAGAAACTCAATTTGTCAGGTGCTGTATCAACATAGCCTGTGGTGCTGTATCAACATAGCCCGTGGTGCTGTATCAACATAGCCCGTGGTGCTGTATCAACATAGCCCGTGGTGCTGTATCAACATAGCCTGTGGTGCTGTATCAACATAGCCCGTGGTGCTGTATCAACATAGCCCGTGGTGCTGTATCAACATAGCCCAACATAGCCCGTGGTGCTGTATCAACATAGCCCGTGGTGCTGTATCAACATAGCCCGTGGTGCTGTATCAACATAGCCCGTGGTGCTGTATCAACATAGCCCGTGGTGCTGTATCGACATAGCCCGTGGTGCTGTATCAACATAGCCCGTGGTGCTGTATCAACATAGCCCGTGGTGCTGTATCAACATAGCCCGTGGTGCTGTATCAACATAGCCCGTGGTGCTGTATCAACATAGCCCGTGGTGCTGTATCAACATAGCCCGTGGTGCTGTATCAACATAGCCCGTGGTGCTGTATCAACATAGCCCGTGGTGCTGTATCAACATAGCCCGTGGTGCTGTATCAACATAGCCCGTGGTGCTGTATCAACATAGCCCGTGGTGCTGTATCAACATAGCCCGTGGTGCTGTATCAACATAGCCCGTGGTGCTGTATCAACATAGCCCGTCCCTTTTCCTCATCCTTTTAAAGATTTTTCCTTGAGTTTCTCCTGCATCCTTGCTCATTTTTTTCCTCTTCCTTAAACAGTATATTTAAACGGATTATCTTATAAGTAGCATCAAATATTTATCTCTCAAAAAAAAAAACGACACGGATTTTCTTTCAATACTATTACAGACAAATAACCTTATTAAAATCTTGCGTGATATTATAGTCAGTTCATAAAAGTTTTATCCGTTGGACAAACAGGAGTGACTACATCGATCGCGTGATGTGAAAAAAAACCAGACAAGCTGTGAAAAGCATAGCTGGGACATATCAGGGACTACAAATAAAAGAACGAAAGTAGGAGTAAAAATAAATAAAAGGGCGGGCATCTGAAACAATACCGCTCCCAGTATAGCATGGACGCACCAATTTTTAATTTTTGTTACCCTTTTGAGATTGAGTACTGACTCTGAGAAAAGCCAAAAGTGTGTTTTTTAAAATTACATTTTGAATTTGTTGTGATGATCGTTAAAACAAAAAAGCCGCGTTTTATAACTAAGGTGGGAAAACCCAGATATGTTTTATGTCAGAAAATATGTCAAAAGTCACTGCTTACCCTAGAATATTGCCAATGCGTAAAACACGCAGTGAAATCACAGCAAGAATACTACTTTCACTTTTATAGTCCGACTATAGAAAGATGATGTCATTCTCATAGCATTACCGTCATTACGCCAAAGACGCCGACTTTTACGCTATAGACTCGTTTACTATTTTTTTTTTTTTGAAGGGAAAAAAAAGGCTCAAAAAGAAGACAGTCATTCTGTTTTGTTTTTAACGTTTTAGGAAGAGTTGCTTCCGTGCACAATCAAGGACAAATCTATTTCCGATGTGTAGAATCTCAATTTGAAGACCCTGAGTCAACATTTTTTTTATCTAAAACGTTATGACTTATAACAAAAAAACACTAACAATGATAATGCACATACAAATTACCTCACAAAACACACAAATTTTGTCCTTGACAGGATTCCAACCTGCGTCTGTAACCCCCCCCCCCCCCCCCCCCCCCCCCCCCCCGCCAAGGGGGAGGTACCGTGCTGGGCCACTACACCACAAGGACTTTTTTTTGTGTGCACATTTGCAAAATTTCTTTTTATGTGCATTTTTTTTTTTTTTTTTTTTCACTGTTGCAATTGTCTTTAGTGCAAGTTTTGTTCTGAGCCTTTTTTTTGGCACTATTACAACTCTTTCTTTTGTGCAATTGTTTTCAACATGTCTTTTTGTTTTTTATTGTTTGCACTGTTGCAATTTTCTCTTTTGTGCAAGTTTTTTATTGTTTGCACCATTGCAACTTTCTCTTTTGTGCAGGTTTTCTTTTGAACATTTTCTTTTTATGTGCACTATTTCAACTTTCTCTTTTGTGCAATCATTATTTAACATTTTCTTTCCAATCATAATATAAAATGGACATGATCAAAAGGCGCAAACAACATTCAAGTTATACTTATGCAACATTACAATCAACCACTTTTGTGAAATATTATTTAATTTACACTTGTGAAACATTGAACTTAACCATTTGTATGTAAAAGTATTCAAATAATACTTGTAAAAGTTTTAAAAGTTTACGAATAACGCTACTATTAAACTTGTAAAAGTGTATGGACAACAATACTTCTAAAACTGTGATTTATGAATAAAAACAGCATACAGTGTTAGGATATGGTTAGAAAAAATGCAACAACGGCTAAAACCAAACCCCAATTGGGCCCACCCCTTGAGCGAAACATTTAAGGAGTGGTAAGAGGTTTGGAAAGCATAAAAACAACGAAAACCAAACCCCAATTGGGCCCACCCCTTGAGCGAAAAACGAAAGATTCAAGGAGTGGTAAGAGGGTTGGAAAGCATAAAAACAAGGTGTTGTGACAATTTCACTGTACTGATGGAGCTGAACATTAAGTGTCATCAAGAGACAGCATAATCATTACTAGGTAAAATAAGAAAATAGTTTTCTTTACGGTAACTCAACCGACCCTGCTTTTTATTTGTCCATGTTGCCCAAACAGATATGTTTTTTTTGTGTTTTTTTTTCTTTTTCTTTTTTTTTGACTTACTAAGTGTCATCAAGAGACAGCAAAATCATTACTTACTTCTCTTGCTTCAGATTGAACACAACCGACCGCAGCGCCTGGGCCCTTGCTGGTGCCCAGTGTTGCGGCGGATTTGCCTGTGTGAACTTGAAGAAGTCCTACACAAACACATGCACACAAGTACAAGTTACTTGTACATAAAGTACCTATGGCAGAGTGAATGGGACGAATGTGAAGAAAATAAACTTCATAAGATCGTCCCCCAGCTGTCGGACAGCCTACCCCAATGTCGCCTCAACAGGAAAGAAGAGACAGTTCTCTGTCGCTTACACATTGGGCACAGTCACATTACACATTCGTATCTGCTGAAAGGTGAAGATCCACCATACTGTTTTGGATGTGACGAACCATGGACATTAGAACATGTTCTCACAAAATGTGTAGACGTTCAAGAATTTCGAGACAAACACTACAATGCGGAAACACTGAAGGTTTTATTCCGGGATGTTCCCCCGGACAAGATTTTTAACTTTTTAAAAGAGATCAAGATTTTTTACAAGATTTAAAGTACCAGAAGTGAAAACTAATAATTTTTAGAACCTTCTTTTACAGTGATAGATTTGAATGTAAATAGTCTGAAACGTAGAACTTGCCATATGAAGGGAAAAGAAAATAACTGCATCGGTCTCGAATAGCAGCTAGCATCTGCTGAAGAGACATTAAACCCCAAAAACCAACCAACAAGTTACTTGTCATGTCAAAAACAACAAAAAGTGACTCCAAAGACACTCGAAATAAAGCATTGCAAAAAGTGAAGATTAAGAAACCCTAATGATTGCCAACTGAGGCTATCACATGCATGCACAAACACTCTCTCTCTCTCTCTCTCTCTCTCTCTCTCTCTCTCTCTCTCTCTCTCTCTCTCTCTTTCTCTCTCGCTTGCTCTCACCACACCAAAAATAAACAAAAAAGGATCCCGCAGTGGGGCACTGCGGTTATGAAATTAAAGGCCCCTCCTGTTTTTGGAACCGCAGGAGCTTTCTAGTTTGCTGTTAGGTAGATTTTTGGTTCCTCTTTCCTGTCATGCTCTTTTTCTTCATGAATTCTTTTCTTTTTTCTGCCTTCTTGCTCATTCACCTGTATTTTTTCCAAAAATCTCTTCTATTGCCGCTTGTCTCGCGATTCATGTATAGTTTAATCTGTTAGTGTTCTGATGTAAGTCCAGCAGTAGATAGGTTAAGCCTATTTTAACATACTGGAAACTGGTAATCTTCCAGTAGGTATTAATTTAGTTTTACTAAAGCCTGCTGGGACACAAGTAATGGGTTAGTGCATTTGTAAACAGGAATCGCTTGACAAGTGGCCCCCTTCATCCCCCCCTTCCTCGTCCTGATATGGCTCTGCGTAGTCGGCTGGACGTTAAGCAACAAATAAACAAACAAACAAGTGTGATACTTCTGTTGTTGCGCACAAACAAGCACTGTAAGTCTAAGGCTAGGACTGTTGGCGCTCTGATGTGAGAGGAATATGCGGCGCTTCTTGTGGTAATATCGTACCGTCAGTCTTAGCAGACGACGTGTCCATGACCTTATACATGTACAGTCCAAGGGACATCACTCTGGCAGGTTAGCCTCGTTCTGGTTGTTTGATTAATCGGAATGAAATAATATAGATGTTGCTGCCATTGAGAGAAAAAGAATATGTTGCTGCCTGCTGCTGCTTCTAGCCACACCGACAATCACTCTGTCCGAAATTGGAGTTTCAAGTTGTTCAAATGACGGCTCTGGTCAAGATGCAAATTCCATTGATCGGCAGTCAGATCAATAGAGGTTCCCATCTTGATGCGGACGACCTGGAAGGAACTGGCCAGGTTGCTTTCACTCATCAACATGAGGATAGGACTTAGTCCGTCGGTGCCGGGCAGAAAGTGGACGAAGTACTTTTCTGCCGTGATGGTTGAAAAGACCGAGAAATTCGCAAAAAAATTCTCGAGCGACTCAACTGGTAGTCCTTCAAAGAAGCAGCTTATTGTATAATTTCTGGTCGGTCCAGGTAGCAAGGAAACCACACAGTTATGGCGACGCCGGTTCTCTTCGGTATTGTTGTAGTTGAGGACCGCAGGCGGCAGGCTCGGGTGCTCCTGAGTTTTGCGACAATCTAATCGAAAATTTGAGCGGATTGTCACCCATCCATTTTTGGGGATATTGACATAAAATGACTCGTTGGTGCGGACGTTGGTGAACTGCATATAACCATCTTTCGTCTCGAATTTAATAAGATCTACCGCCGGTTCTGAAGATCCTCCGTCGGGGCGGCACTTGTACCATGTTTCGCCGCATGTGTCGCCGGAGGCGTCGGAAACTTTGCATTCTCTGTACAACTTCTCGTTGAAGTTGAATCTCACATCCACATCTTCCTGTGTGGTGGTAGTCGTATTCGTGTCGGGATTACCCAATTCTTCGTTGTCGGTTGTATTTGATTTCGAAGTCGGCCTGACATTCACACCGTCTCCGGTCTCGGTTGATTTATTCCCATCGCTGCTACCCATTCCATCGTTCGTCGTGGGGGTAGGGTTGATTGACGAGGTCATAGAGGTGGATTTCAAGTCTTCGAGGTAGTGGGTGGGGCTTGGAGGACCCTCCAAATCGTTCTTCGTGGATGACGGGTCGAGTTCGTCTACCGAAATCGTCCTGACGACTCCAGTCACGGTTGGTGAAACTTCTGGGACGGTGAATGACGTCATGATGTCTTCCGAAGTCGCCGAGGGGGAGGTGTTTGACGGGGTGCTCGCACCTTCGTCGTTGCTTTCGAACACTCCTGCGGCTAGAAGCATGAAGGCGATGACTGCGAGGAGTGCTAGCCCTAGCACACAGACCGCTAACCCGGTGAGCAGTTTTGTTGTTTTCGTCTTGTTTCTATTCCCGGTTTCTGCCATATTTTCCTTATGTTTCTATGTTTTGCTAGTGGTTTTGCTAGTGGAGTGTATTTCTACAAACGCAAGCTGTGGTCGAAAGGTCCGTTCTGTGTGTAAAATATAAACACATTCTAAGAAATTGCACGTAAAAGGGTAATTAACTGTAGAAATGTGATATCTTACTAAGTCTTTTTAAACATTTATTATTGTAGGTGTTTTTTCGACTTGCTTGGATTTGCAACTGAGTTCACAGCAACACATATAAGACTTTAAAGACTACACAACATAAAAGCTCTCACACTCCACACATCACATCCGTACAATAATATCAACTCGAATATTTAAAAAATAACAAGGTTTTATTACATGACCATAAAACATAAATCAATTTATGTCAAGGCACTGCATACCCCCCCAAACAGCGAAAGATAATCTCTCTCTCTCTCAGGTACACACACTCCAAGTCGCGCGCACACATACAATGTATGCTGACGACATTGTTATTCTCTCAACTACAAAGAAAGGATTACAGGACAAACTCAACAGCCTCCATAAATACTGCTATAAATGGGGATTACAAATTAATTGCGAATAATCTCCTTGAAAAATGTATAACGACTGTCCTTCCGCATGAAAACGTACACATAAAATTTTGCAAGCAACTTTTAGGAGTACACAGAAAATCACCGGCACGGGTGACTGGGTGAGACATGAATGAAGCCTGTGCTGCGACTTCTGTCTTGTGTGTGGCGCACGTTATATGTCAAAGCAGCACCGCCCTGATATGGCCCTTCGTGGTCGGCTGGGCGTTAAGCAAACAAACAAACACAGAAAATCAATGAATTTCCCAGTAATGGCTGAATTGGGCAGATTTCCGATCAGCACAGAAATATTGGGACAGGTCATAACATTTTGGTTACACATCATGAAATCTGACCAACATGGGCTTCTTTGGCAAACTTACTCAAGCCTTCTCTCACAAGAACATAAAGAGGAAAATAAATGTGTCTTGTAAATATTTGTACGCGAGTTCCTGACTTCCTCAGGCTTCAAACACAAGTGGCAAAAACCAAAGCACAATACACCCGGCAAGACTGAAACACGTGTTAACAAAACATGTAGAAACTCAATTTGTCAGGTGCTGTATCAACATAGCCTGTGGTGCTGTATCAACATAGCCCGTGGTGCTGTATCAACATAGCCCGTGGTGCTGTATCAACATAGCCCGTGGTGCTGTATCAACATAGCCCGTGGTGCTGTATCAACATAGCCCGTGGTGCTGTATCAACATAGCCCAACATAGCCCGTGGTGCTGTATCAACATAGCCCGTGGTGCTGTATCAACATAGCCCGTGGTGCTGTATCAACATAGCCCGTGGTGCTGTATCAACATAGCCCGTGGTGCTGTATCAACATAGCCCGTGGTGCTGTATCAACATAGCCCGTGGTGCTGTATCAACATAGCCCGTGGTGCTGTATCAACATAGCCCGTCCCTTTTCCTCATCCTTTTAAAGATTTTTCCTTGAGTTTCTCCTGCATCCTTGCTCATTTTTTTCCTCTTCCTTAAACAGTATATTTAAACGGATTATCTTATAAGTAGCATCAAATATTTATCTCTCAAAAAAAAAAACGACACGGATTTTCTTTCAATACTATTACAGACAAATAACCTTATTAAAATCTTGCGTGATATTATAGTCAGTTCATAAAAGTTTTATCCGTTGGACAAACAGGAGTGACTACATCGATCGCGTGATGTGAAAAAAAACCAGACAAGCTGTGAAAAGCATAGCTGGGACATATCAGGGACTACAAATAAAAGAACGAAAGTAGGAGTAAAAATAAATAAAAGGGCGGGCATCTGAAACAATACCGCTCCCAGTATAGCATGGACGCACCAATTTTTAATTTTTTTTACCCTTTTGAGATTGAGTACTGACTCTGAGAAAAGCCAAAAGTGTGTTTTTTAAAATTACATTTTGAATTTGTTGTGATGATCGTTAAAACAAAAAAGCCGCGTTTTATAACTAAGGTGGGAAAACCCAGATATGTTTTATGTCAGAAAATATGTCAAAAGTCACTGCTTACCCTAGAATATTGCCAATGCGTAAAACACGCAGTGAAATCACAGCAAGAATACTACTTTCACTTTTATAGTCCGACTATAGAAAGATGATGTCATTCTCATAGCATTACCGTCATTACGCCAAAGGCGCCGACTTTTACGCTATAGACTCGTTACTATTTTTTTTTTTTTGAAGGGAAAAAAAAGGCTCAAAAAGAAGACAGTCATTCTGTTTTGTTTTTAACGTTTTAGGAAGAGTTGCTTCCGTGCACAACCAAGGACAAACCTATTTCCGATGTGTAGAATCTGATTTTGAAGACCCTGAGTTATCTAAAACGTTATGACTTATAACAAAAAAACACTCTAAAAATGATAATGCACATAAAAATTACCTCACAAAACACACATTTTGTCCCGGGCCCCCCCCGCCAAGGGGGAGGTACCGTGCTGGGCCACTACACCACAAGGACTTTCTTTTGTGTGCACATTTGCAAAATTTCTTTTTATGTGCATTTTTTTTTTTTTTTTTTTTTCACTGTTGCAATTGTCTTTAGTGCAAGTTTTGTTCTGAGCCTTTTTTTTGGCACTATTACAACTCTTTCTTTTGTGCAATTGTTTTCAACATGTCTTTTTGTTTTTTATTGTTTGCACTGTTGCAATTTTCTCTTTTGTGCAAGTTTTTTATTGTTTGCACCATTGCAACTTTCTCTTTTGTGCAGGTTTTCTTTTGAACATTTTCTTTTTATGTGCACTATTTCAACTTTCTCTTTTGTGCAATCATTATTTAACATTTTCTTTCCAATCATAATATAAAATGGACATGATCAAAAGGCGCAAACAACATTCAAGTTATACTTATGCAACATTACAATCAACCACTTTTGTGAAATATTATTTAATTTACACTTGTGAAACATTGAACTTAACCATTTGTATGTAAAAGTATTCAAATAATACTTGTAAAAGTTTTAAAAGTTTACGAATAACGCTACTATTAAACTTGTAAAAGTGTATGGACAACAATACTTCTAAAACTGTGATTTATGAATAAAAACAGCATACAGTGTTAGGATATGGTTAGAAAAAATGCAACAACGGCTAAAACCAAACCCCAATTGGGCCCACCCCTTGAGCAAAAAACGAAAGATTCAAGGAGTGGTAAGAGGGTTGGAAAGCATAAAAACAACGAAAACCAAACCCCAATTGGGCCCACCCCTTGAGCAAAAAACGAAAGATTCAAGGAGTGGTAAGAGGGTTGGAAAGCATAAAAACAACGAAAACGAAAATGCAATGGCAGTTAGGGTGAAAGAGAACTCACAGGTCTCTGAAAAGACTGTTGGGTTTCCACCCCTTCACCTTATCACAGACCTGATGAGTCTTGAACGGCTTCGAAAATTTCACCCCAAAGGCTTCCAACACCGATCCCACCTGATGGTGGGTGGGCTTTGGCCTCTGGGGCGCCAAGTACCACCCAAAGTACTTGTAGACTTGAATTGAGTCTGGGACGTTCCAAGTCATCCCCTTGCGGCCTTTGGTCGAGGGGATGTCATCAAGGCGCAAGGGACGCTTGGCACGCCTGTACCAGTCTTTGATGCAGGTCCGGTTCACTTGTTCCTTGGTGAGGAAGGTGAAGCGAGCTGTAATCAAACAGATGCACATACCAACCATAAGTTCAAAGCAACATGGGATTATAATATCTAACCCTATTGACATTATTGCCAGTGGCGAAAAAGGAAACATGATCACATACATTAGGAAGTACATATCTCAATGGTTTAATCTCAAACACACTAAGAAGACAACTGCGAAAACATGATACTTTGTTATCAGATGGTTCATTTTTACTTACCAAATTGGCTTGCATCTGCTTGCCCCTCGAAAGGTTCGGGTGATGGAGGCGTTGCCTGGGGCTCTGCTGCCTGGGGCTGTGGGTGCACTTCGATGAGGCGAGGTGCAGCAGGTTGCTGGTGTTGCTGGCGGGGACGTGCCGGTGCCGGTGCCGGTGCATTGTCTGATTGAATGAGAAGTTTGTTCATGATTGCACAATCAAACAAACAAACAAACAAACATTTGTCAGGGAAGGGGATAACTAATGCACAATAACATTTCATACGAAATGAGGATGCACATACCTGCAAACTCAATGCTGTCGTCTGCCAGCACAGCGTTGGCAACAACCCGCTGCCAGTGTACACCCACAGCAGGGCGAGCAGCAGGGCGAGCAGCAGGGGCAGCAGCTTCAGCGGCAGCTCGAGCAGCAGCTTCAGCGGCAGCTCGAGCAGCAGCTTCAGCTCCAGCAAGAGGCGGTGGCGGTGGCTATAATGACACAGATTTTATTTCAACTAATTGGCAAATAGAATCATGTCCATGGAGAAACAGGTTTTAGCTAATTATAACAAGAAACTAACATTAAGAAATGTGTGGAAAAGCTTACAAAGTGCTCCCGTGCCAGCATGTTGAAGGCCTCTTGCCGGGACCGGCTGGAGGTTGGCGCTGTATAGTGCAGCTCGCTGACACTGTCCGAGTGGGACAACAGCGCGTTCACTTTTTGGCGGACCAATTCTGGCTTCTCCATTTGCTGCAACCAAAGAACAATAAATAATAATGACTGAAAAATATCATCATATTCAAAGATCTGTCACATCCATACAACACTAATAACATTATTCTTGTTAAAAACATTTTCATATTACTTACCGCTGTCGTCACCACCTTTCGGGCTTGTGTCAGCTTGCACTGCTGCAGTTTCTGGCTCACCCGCCCCACCTGGTAGGACGACAACCCCTTCTGTCCTGATGTGATGAAGACGGGGTCATCGTCCCCTGTTCCAGCCTCAGGGCAGATGACTGGCCGCACACATGAGATGTATCTGCAGCACATTTACAAAACAGGCCTAGTTAGTTAATTATTGCTTAGCGTAGTTAGTTAATTACAGTATTGCTTTTTGTCTATAACAACTTATCAGTTCATTAGACTTTAAACCAATAGACTCGTCATTATTGCTTATAGGGTCCCGTGGACCACAACACAGGTGTGGTTAAAATGTGTTCAACATTTTACTATGTTTACAATTCTTGCTCCCTTGCTTAGTTTACATAATTTAAACTCTCACTCCCACTTACTGCAAAATGCGGTCAGCATCCTCCCTGAAGAGGAACATCTCCAGGGGCCCCTTCTGTTTGGCCAGTTTGTGTTTTTTGACCTGTAAAATGAACAATGCGTATAATGGCACATAGCAATGCAGAAACATGACGGCCATGTTCTTGTCTACACACTGACTTTAACAAATTTACAAGGAATGGACAGAATATAATGAGAATATTGAGCCAAAAAAGACTCACCATCACTGCCACCTGGTCGGCTTCCACAGTGGCGACCCGCTGGCGAAACTCCCCCAGGGTGAAGCACCGTATCTCCATGACGCGCGAAAAGTTAAACACGGAGAACAGCATCATCGCGTGATCTCTGGCCTCCGTGCTCCACACCTGCCTCATGGGATGGTTCACCCAGGGGGAGTTTCTGTATTTGAGGCAGTGATCAAAACGCGACCGCCACAGTGTCGGATCTGCCTGTGGCTGTGCGTCGGTTCTGATCCTGCTAACCAGCTCTCTGGCCCGCGTCTTCTTTCGCTTCTCGAAATCGGCTCTGAAACACAATGTCAGACAGCGTTGTTAAATGCAAATGCTATTACTCTCCTGAACGGTTAACATTGTCAAATTTGTGTGAAGTCTGTTCCCTAAACAACCTAACAAAGTAATAGTCCATTGGCAGGGCCAAACAAAATGTACCTACTTCTGTTCGGTGAGGTTGGTGATGAGGGCAGTGAGCGACGAAAGAATGCCCATCCTCTCACACAGTGAGACTTCCCTCGTGAGGAGGAAGCGAAAGAAGATCTGCAAAAACACAGCAAGAGAATGTCATCGGATTGCAGTATACATAACACATTATCACAGTGCAATTATTAACACATTACTGTTCTCAGAACCAAACGCTGCTTGTCTGGAAATGGAAATTATCAAAATATTTAATTACAAACACACTTACAATCACGGACCGCATTTTGTTCACCACATTTGCAGCAGAGAAACCCTTCATCTGCTGCAACGTCTCCTGTTCTATGGCAGCAACAGGGTTCGGACGACTTGGAGTCTGAAACACAAATCATTCATGGCTTTCATTTTGTTGTAGCAAAACAAGTTAAAACCCAATCACTATAGGAAATGCAGCATGGAATTATAGGATCCTCTGCTATGTTGCAAACAGGCAGAATACATACCACAGTAAACATGCGCTGCACATCCAGCTCTGGGTCCAGGCGAAGCAGCAGGCTCTTCGCCTGTTTGTACGCCGCCAGCGTGGACCCGCTGTACTTGCTGCACAAGTACTGTGAAAACCGGTCCCAGAGGCCACTGACACCTGCACACAACGGAAATAAAATGCATTCTGACACAAGTTCTAGACATCTCCTAATGCAGGTTTATGTGTGAAATCGTCAATCCGAAGAAAACCTTTCATTCAGCAGCAACTAGCACACAGATCTTATACATTTTGTACATACCCATAATGGTTGCCGCTGATACTGACTCCATCCTTCGGACGGTCGAAATGGCCTTCTGGGACCCAGTTTGGGCAAGGGCCCTCCAATAGTCGAGTCCGTAGAGCTTGTGGCTACCGTCCATGCCCAAGTGCTGGGGAAGGTTCCGACGGACTTCCCCACACTGTGGGCACTTTCGATACTGTAACAAACAAACACATGTTTAAATATCTAATGTTAAATAGTTATTTAGAAAGTCTTTAATTCTTTACCACATCAGCTTTCAGCTTTCAACATGCTCCGTGGTTTGCAAATAATACTCACTTGGGTTTCAGCCACGGGTGCCCCGCTCTTCATGGATGGGTTCCGGTGCCACACACGGGCTTTTGCGGAATCCCACCCATGAATTTTACGGAGGTGGTCCGACATGCGCCAGGTGGCTCTGCCACACAGTTGGCAGGTGTGCTTGAACCGCGGTTTCCTTGGCTGAGGCTGACGCTGAGGCTGAGGGTGAGGACGCTCAACATCCTCCTCCTCCGCCTCCACCGGCTCCTCCCCATGGGGATCCAGGGCTTGGAGACCAGCTAGGGCCTCCTGCTCCTCCTCCTCCTCCTCCTCCTCGTCCGCCTGAGGGTCCTCGATGATAAATCTGAATAACAAATTAAATCAAAGTTTACATCACTACCATGTAACTTCCCACCCCCCCCCCCCCCAACTTAGGGATTGATTAGAAAATATAATAGCGTGTTCACAGGCTTATCAAGACAAGAGTACTTTTAAATTACCTTGCACAAGAGACATTAATTACCAACAAAACAAAACAAATAAAAACTAAAATGTAATCTTTCACTTAATTTCAAAGATACCTTTTCCGCTTGGGGTTGAGGAGCCTGTTCACCTGCCACACTCTCTCCGCTTCCGAAAGTTTGCGCTTTTTTTCGTCGACTAGCTTTTGGATGGTCCACTCTTCGTCTGAAAACAATATCACAAAGACAATGGGAGAAACTCTTTGCAACACACTAAGGCTCACATGTTCATGTTTACACAAAGATACATAAATAATATCATTTACATTTGGGTAAAACTTACCACCACTGTCATCTCCAAGATCCTCGTCCTCCTGCTCCTCCGACTCCTCCTCTTGCTTGTCCTTCTCCTCCTCTTCCGCTTCCTCAAAAGCCAAGTTGTGGCTTAGCTTTTGGGGGCTGGCAGGGAACACCTTGCTATAGCAAGGGTCCTGGCAATCTGGTAAACAAACAAAAAACACACATTGTACCTTGTTAGGTAATTTGACCATTGTTGGCTCACGTAAGTGTAGCCTGTGCGATCGTAACTTTGTCTGTCTGTCTGTCTGTGCGTTTGTGCGTGTGTTTGTGCGTGCGTGTGTTTGTGCGTGTGTGTCTGTGGTAGAAACTTTAACATTTCGTCATTTGAAGACGTCACATTATGGCGTAAGAGGGTTAGACGTCACGCGAAGGAATTACTCAAAGTCTCGGTCATGCCATGCCATGCCATGCCAAGAAAAGTAATCCCCACTCTTCATTCGGCTTTCCTTCGTCCTTAGCCGGACGAGCAGCTCCAGGAGAGCCGCGTCGAGGACCATTGGACTTTGGTCCTGGAATGTTAACAAAAAGGGAAGATGAAAACAGTGCACGTAGCTCATGAATTTCATCATCTGTTTATGCATACACTTCATCAACATGAAATTCATCATGCATACTAACCCGACTTCCTTTCTTTGCCATGGCTTCGACGGCTTTGCGGGCCGTCTTCACAGTCTCGGCCGTGAATTCGTTGCGGATGTCCATGTACGCAGGCACTGCACACACAATAATCATAACATTGCATGTGGGAACTGACAGTTTGAGTTGAATAACACGGAAAATAGAGTTCATTCATAATATTTGAAAAAACAAAACATGTAGTGAATATTTAATTGGATTTATCAAATACTTACTTGTAAGCTTCTTGCGGGCAAACGTCTGGTATTGGCCAGAGCTCTTGAAGAGCTGGTTGGCCAATCGGGTCGCGGCGTTATAGAGCGCCCTTCGGGAAATGTCCCAGGGCCCAGACGCCGTCAGGCCGCTGTTGCACGGGGCCTCCTTGTAGACGTATGGTGTCGTTGCCATCTTGATGCTGGGTAAATCACAAACAAAACTACTTTTAACTAACATTATTTATTTGGGAGGGGGAGGGGGAGGGGGAGGGGGTACTCATCACAGCAATTTCAGTGCTACCTAGATGCATCTACTAGTGTTTCACAAATGGCCGAGATATAAGGTGTCAAAGTGTGGTAACAACAAAGTGTTGCCAAGCAAAAACTGTGCTCATTATAGCAAAAACTGCCCTCAATACAGCACTTTCACACCTGCCATGATGAAGCGCCTTGTCACGTCAATGACCTCAGCAAATTTCGTCCAATTTGGGTTACAAACGGCCGAGATATCAGACGTCAAAGTGTGGTAACCATACATGTGACCTTGACCCAAGGTCAAGGTCGTCCAAGGTCATGCAACACAAAGCTGTTAATTCAAGACATAGGAAGTACAATGGTGCTAATTGGCTCTTTCTACCATGAGATATGGTCACTTTTAGTGGTTCACTACCGGCTTATTTTGGTCACATTTCACAAGGGTCAAAGTGACCTTGACCTTGATCATATGTGACCAAATGTGTCTCATGATGAAAGCATAACATGTCCCCCACATAATGTTTAAGTTTGAAACAGTTATCTTCCATAGTTCAGGATCAAGGTCACTTCAAAATATGTATACAATGCAACCTTGAAGAGCTCCTGTACACGTGTACTCACTTTGGCTTCGCATGTGAGTCAAAAAAGGGATGATCAAGCAATAAATCCTAACTAAAGTTATGTTTTTCAGAAAGCTTAGAACCTTAGATTCTATATTAAAAAAAAAAATGTCTCACCTAGAGTCAATAGCAGGGTCACGGCGCGGAAATAAACTGAAAGTAAACACAATTTGGCACAGCCTCTCCTGCTCGGCCGGCGTCATAGGATCCTCCGGTGTCGGACACGGTTTGACGGCTACGCTTAGGAGCATGCTGTCATCTCTCCAGTAAGCACGCTCTTTGCTGTGTTTAGCAGAAAGAACGTGACAGGGTGATGTTGTAATCTCTTGCCTTTCAATATGACGTCATGAGAGAGAGAGAGATAAACCTAATCTAATCTAATTCTCCATGACACGCTCGCCCCCTGGTTCTCTTTACCCTAAATCTATACGGGCCTGTGACACAATATTGGTGTCGGACATAAAACCACTGTGACGCTTAGAAGTAAGCTGTCGTCTCTCCACGGCGTTATGGCGATGATCGCCTCTCTCTTTTCACTCATGCGGACAGTTTTTACCTGTTCGGCCATGGTCACTAAGCAACATCGGACAAATAACCTATTATTAAAATCTTGCGTGATATAGTCAGTTCATAAAAGTTTTATTCGTTGGAAAAACGGGAGTAACTACATTGATCGTGCGATGTGAAAAAACCCCAGACAAGCTGCGAAAGGATAGCTGGGACATATCGGGGACCACAAAAATAAGAACGATAGTAGGAGTAAAAATAAATAAAAGGGCGGGCATCTGAAACAGTACCGCACCACCCAGTATAGCATGGACCAACCCATTCTTTTTATTTTTTATTTTTTTTACCCTTTTGAGAGTACGGACTCTGAGGAAAGCCAAAAGTGCTTGTTTTTGTTTTGTTTTGTTTTGTATCAACATAGCCTTTGGTGCTGTATGACCATAGCCTTTGGTGCTGTATGAACATAGCCTGTGGTGCTGTATGAACATAGCCTTTGGTGCTGTATCAACATAGCCTTTGGTGCTGTATGAACATAGCCTGTGGTGCTGTATGAACATAGCCTTTGGTGCTGTATGACCATAGCCTTTGGTGCTGTATGAACATAGCCTTTGGTGCTGTATGACCATAGCCTGTGGTGCTTCCCATCTCACCCCTTTCCCTCGTCGCGATATAACCTCCGTGGTTGAAAACGACGTTAAACACCAAATAAAGAAAGAAAGCCTTTGGTGCTGTGTTGCAAGGGCCTCCAGGGGCCCCTTCTGCTTGGCCAGTTTGTGTCTTTTTACCTGTAAAATGAACAATGCGTATAATGGCACATAGCAATGCAGAAACATGACGGCCATGTTCTTGTCTACACACTGACTTTAACAAATTTACAAGGAATGGACAGAATATAATGAGAATATTGAGCCAAAAAAGACTCACCTTCACTGCCACCTGGTCAGCTTCCGCTGAAACTGACTCCATCCTACGGACGGTCGAAATGGCCTTCTGGGATCCAGTTTGCGCAAGGGCCTTCCAGTAGTCAAGTCCGGGTGCCTTGCCCAAGATGCTGTCCAACTCAGCCCTGAAGTTGTTGGTGTTTATTTTTTTGGTGGGCAGGCGTTGGCGGAGGGTGGCCTTGGCTTTCCTCGCGGCTCTCTTCTTTTCTTTTTCGAATCCGTCTCTGCACAAAGACATGCAATGAAGATAAATAACTCTGACAAATACTGTAAACCAAAAGCAAGTGCAAAGTTTGGCATATGTAATGGTGCATGGTCAGTGTAAGGCAGAATATGAACATGAAATTAGCCAATCCATGTATTAAAATGTATGTATTTTACACTTTCCTTGCTGTACTTTGCAGTCAAACTTGGATTGTTAATCTCGTTACATCGCTGACTTGTTTCACATTGTTGTGACAATTTCACTGTACTGATGGAGCTGAACATTAAGTGTCATCAAGAGACAGCAAAATCATTACTTACTTCTCTTGCTTCAGATTGAACAGAACCGACCGCAGCGCCTGTTCCCTTGCTGGTGCCCAGTGTTGCGGCGGGTTTGCTTGGGTGAACTTGAAGAAGTCCTACACAAACACATGCACACAAGTACAAGTTACTTGTCATGTCAAAAACAACAAAAAGTGACTCCAAAGACACTCGAAATAAAGCATTGCAAAAAGTGAAGATTAAGAAACCCTAATGATTGCCAACTGAGGCTATCACATGCATGCACAAACACTCTCTCTCTCTCTCTCTCTCTCTCTCTCTCTCTCTCTCGCTTGCTCTCACCACACCAAAAATAAACAAAAAAGGACAATCCCGTACCACAAGAGCTCTGACGTAATTGCACATAGTGCTGGCGGTCAATGTGTTGGCGGCGAAAAAGGCCCGAAGGTCATGAATGACCTTCAACGCCGGGGTGGGGTTTTGTTCAGTGACCTACACAGTAACACAAAATATAATCTACATTTCAGAATGGTATACTTTGTAAGTTCATAATGAAACAAGCGCAAACCCTCTATACATGTGGAACACTGCACTTAATTCAATAGGCATCATCAACACTATCTGCTTGAGTGGCCACAATCATCCACTTGATCACTCTGCCTTTTTAAAATAACCACAAAAAAAAAAAGGGGGGGTTAGGGTTAGGTACTTACCGTCAGCATGGCTTCAGTTCCATTAGGAGCCAGCTTCGAAATGAGTGTACCGGAATAGTTCCGGTACTGCTCCAGTGTCGCCTCCTTCCTTGAGGTTCCACACTTGAAGGTGTGGTAAGCCTCAAGGAGAGGACACGTCACTGCACCTTGCTGGCTGGTCTCCTCGGTTTTTTTTAGCCCCAGCCCCAGTGCTTGTTTGTATTCATCACTTTGGGGGTGCAACTTGTGGAACTTGCGAAGGTGGGAAGGGAGGTGGAGGGTCTCGTGGCAGATGGGGCACGGCCTTCTCCTGTTCTGTACACACAAGATTAGAAACTGTTGGTTAGAAATATCAAAACGACATTGTTAATTTTTCGAATGAAGTTCATATGTTTACAACACACAGACACGGACACACACCCACACTTTTCTCACCTCAGGGTCTGCACACGGTTTTTGAACCCACCACCTCTTCGCTGTGTGCTCAGGGTAGTTGTGTTTTGACACAAAATGGATCTTCATCTTGTGCCGAAACTCCCCGCACACTGGGCACACGGGCTTCCGTGATCTGAGAAAAAAAGATGAAAATAGGAATATCATACGTGTTTACAGATGTTCTTTCAGGTGTTCACTCTCTGCTTCCCAGACATTAACTGTGTGGTCCTTGTTTGCGTTTAATTCGGTACTATTTACCTTGATAAATAACTTGTGGCTCTATCCTCAATGTGGTCAATAAAGTCTGTTGGACCCGGAAAGCACATAATCTTATTTATTTGTTTGACATTTGCTTAACGCCCAGCTAATCGCAAAGAAGTTAATCACTGTCTTATTTGTGAATACTTACTTTTTACCCTCCCCCTTGGGTGCCGGTGGTGCTGCTGCTGGTGGTGCTGCTGCTGTCGGTGGTGCTGCTGCCGGTGGTGCTGCTGCTGTCGCCGATGGTGTTGGTGGTGCTGCAGCCGGTGGTGTTGGTGGTGCACTCACGCTGTCCGACGCGGACTGGTCAGTGTCAGTGTCACTGTCATCGCCGTCACCGGCTGAAAATGCAAATGTATTATGTAAGAAGAATAAGGCTATGAATGAATATGAATATGACATTTCAAACGCGCGATATCTCATGCAAGCGCATGAGCACAAAGCGCGGCAAGAAAGAAAACAACAAACAAAACATCCACAACAAAAAAAACCAAAAAAGAAACAATAAAAACAGTTGTCATATTGGTCAAACAATAAATCTCAAGAGGTTTTACGATTTTCCTTGCCTTAGTTACCTAACCAGGGTTAGGAAAATAAAAATCAATTAAAAAAATCTATGGAATGTCCAATTTATGTGAAAAAGGTTTTAATAAGTTGAGGATCAAAGTTTTGATTGTTTTTTTTTCTTCATTGGCATGCAAAGTCGTATAGTAAAAAAGATAAAGTTAGCCGTAAAATTGTTTGAATATTTCTTATCGCATGTGATGTTTTTATCCCTTCACTTCTGTTTGAAATGTGACACTGTGTGTACAAAAATTGTGCCCTTTGGTCCAAAGGCAAAATCTTTGTCATTAGTAGCTCTACAAAAAGGAAAAAAAAAACACACAAAAAACAAACTGATACACCATTTAACTCAACGTTAACCCAAACAACGCTATTTACTACATACCATGATACCACCACCTCTCCACCCGGTCCCAGTGGCGCCTCCTCTTCCTTCGTTCTTTGAGGATGACCTCACCATCGTAGGTAGTGTCTAAATAGACAAACATAATGACAAGTGAAAATGTGTGATCATACAACTGTAGATTAATCACAAATTTATGTGGACGAAAGTCAGGTTTGAATATACAGCTAGATCAACAGGAAAAATGCTTAAAAGTTTCACAAATCCCTGCACAAAAAAAGGAAGCACTATGGTTGAAATCAGTTTTTTTTCCTTGCACAAGCTTTACAGAGAAAATGCCTATTTGATGAATTCAGTGTGTTTTGAAAATAAGCAAGCGTGCATTGCATACTTAACAGTTTATTACACACATCTTTCAATCATAATCCAATAGTTACCCTTGGCATCATCATCATCTTCTTCGTCGGACCGCATGAAGGCTTCCTCCACCTCCTCCTCCATCTCGGATCTATCTTCCTCCACCTCCATCATTCTCGGCCTCTGTACTAACCCCACCGCCCTAAAAAAAACTCCCTCCTCCTCCTCCACCTTCTTCTCGCCCAAGTCTGGCTCTAACCCCCCCGCCCTAAAAAAACCTCCCTCCTCCTCCTCCTTCTCGCCCAAGTCTGGCTCTGACCCCCCCGCCCTAAAAAAACCTCCCTCCTCCTCCTCCACCTTCTTCTCGCCCAAGTCTGGCTCTGACCTCCCTCCTCCTCCACCGTCTCCTCGCTAAAATCTAGTTGTAACCACCCCGCCCTAACAAAATCTTCCTCCTCCTCCTCCTCCTTCTCGGCCTCGGTGACATGAGCTTGTTGGAGTTCTGTATCTGCTGAATGAGGAAGTCGTGTCAAAGTCAGGTTTCAATATACAACTATACTGGCAGAAAAGACTAACTTTACACATTGTAATAAGCAGAACTCTGAAAGATTACACAAATAATTACACGATCAAAAAGCCCATTCAATATGCAATCTATGGCGGCAAACAGATTTGCAATCTGTTAACATTTAGTGAATTTATGCCAGTTTGAACGAGCATACCCCCCCCCCCCCCCCCTTGACCCTGGAAAGGTAACTTAGCTTTAGACTAGTCAACTGTGCTTCACTGAGCACAAGTAGGAAATGTTTTAACTCTTTGCGGTCGGCTAAACCATATGTGGTTTAGGCACATGAGCTAGTGACGTCACAATTTAAAAGAATGCACGTGCTTATTCCCTCGTTTTAGGCACATGAGCTAGTGACGTCACAATTTAAAAGAATGCACGTGCTTATTCCCTCGTTTTCAACAGAAACCACTCAATAATCAACCACATTTGATTACACACATTTTTCATAATGCAATAGTTACCTCCTTCGGTGTCAGTGCCACACCAGGCCTCCGGTGGTGCTGCCGGTGGTGCTGCTGCCGGTGGTGATTCCAGCGGTGCTTTTGCTGCTGCTGCAGCCGGTGGTGCTCCCTCCAGAGTGGTGGTGGCACATTTTAGGAACACGTGTATTTGTTCCTCTGAAATGCAGAAGAAAAGAATATACAGCAAAACTTGTGAATACTAAACACCCGATCAGAGACATTTATTTACTATATGCAGGTGTCCCTTGTTCGAAGGGAAGGGTTTACATTATAGACTAAAATACAAAACTGACGCTCTCAATGTTTATATGTCTCTTTATTGCAAAAAATTACTTAATTTACACAACAACAAAAATCACAATAAAATGAGTCAAAATCACACTTCACATGCATCACAAAATGAATCTGACCTTTCATCAACTCCTCCTGCGTCATCCCGGTCTTCTTTCCTTGCGGATGCATAGGGACTGCCACATCCCCTAAAAAGAAAAAAAAACCACATAAAAAATACATTATTGCATTCAGGGTTATTTATCATTATTTATCATTGATTCTTTTGTACATCAAATAATTGAAGGTGGGCAGAATAATGTCGTTTCAGTTCGCTTCTCACGTTCAGGAGGGGTTAAACCACTCGATATTTTAAAAATAAATATTCCTGTGGTTTAGTCACTAATAAACGAACAGATAACTCATAACAATTCATTTACTTACACTTCCGCCGATTCTGCTTGTGAAGCAGGCACATACGCAGGAATCGATGTGCCGCTTCAACTTCTGCTGGAAGTGGGTTGCAGGTGGGGATCAGGATGGTGCTCCCAATCCTGACGACTTCCTCTATAGTGTCATTGGTTTTCTTGGAGAACATTCGTCTGAGCTTGTCCTCTAGTACTGCACACACAGTAATTCATAACATTACATTCCAGCAAAAGATTGTCCATGTTGTCGTCACTGTCCGACACTAACCGTGTAACTACACTTCGATTTGGCCTGCATAAAATGTCATTTTTCCACAAAAAATAAAGCCTTCCAGAAGGTAAAATGTAAATCGAACGAAAAATCATTGAACCAGCACTGCTATAAAAATTGTATACGATTTGTAACTAACAAAACAAGACAGCCACTTCACTTTCATTCGGGTCCCGGGAGTGCACCATGGCGGCCTACCGGAATTTCCCCTTAGTGGTCTGTGGCGGGGAAAGGGTTAAGGCAACAAAGTACTTACGTGGTTTACCCTTCCGCACTAACCCCCAAAAGGGGTTGTTGTTGGTGAACAGTTGGTCCCATAGTGAGGTTGTTGCGTTGATCAGCACCCATTTTGGGATGTCCGGGTTTAGTGATTTCCAGCTGGAACGATATGAACAATACAGTCATGTGGCCCAAAGCGGTAACCATGCAACATAGACGAGTATAGAGTAAGCCAAAACAACGGGGGCTGCATCAAGCTCGCGTTTGACCCACCTTGCTGTGACCTTGACATTCGGACTAGCTCTAAAAATACCAATGATGAGAAACAGATTATTACTATATAGTATCAACTATCATGGTATTTATAAACAAAACATATTGATAAAATCACCAGGGATTAAGTTGCCACTTCTCGGCAAGTTGAACACGCTATTTCAGTATACCCCCTATAATTCAAGACGGGGGTATACTAATGGATGTAACAAAACGGTTTTAGAACGAGGCTTTCGGTAGCTTTCCAATGACATAAAAACATATGCTGTACCTACTTTATTATTGACACTATGACAAATTTACATATCCTACCCTAAAAACTCAAATATTTGACCTTGCTGTGACCTTGACCTTCGGACTGGTTCTTAAAATATCGATCATCAGAGACATATTATCACTATATAGTATTATGAACAATGCGTATAATGGCACATAGCAATGCAGAAACATGACGGCCATGTTCTTGTCTACACACTGACTTTAACACATTTACAAGGAATGGACAGAATATAATGAGAATATTGAGCCAAAAAAGACTCACCTTCACTGCCACCTGGTCAGCTTCCAGAGTGGCGACCCGCTGGCGAAACTCCCCCAGGGTGAAGCACCGTAATTCCATTACGCGGGAAAAATTGAACACGGAGAACAGCATCATCGCGTGATCTCTGGCCTCCGTGCTCCACACCTGCCTCATGGGATGGTTCACCCAGGGGGAGTTTCGGAATTTGAGGCAGTGGTCAAAACGTGTCCGCCACAGTGTCGGGTCTGCCTGTGGCTGTGTATCGGTTCTGATGTGACAAACCAGCTCTCTGGCCCGACTCTTCTTTTGCTTCTCGTATTCGCCTCTGAAACACAATGTCAGACAGCGTTGCTAAATGCAAATGGTATTACTCTCCTGAACGGTTAACAGTGTCAAATTTGTGTGAAGTTTGTTCCCTAAACAACCTAACAAAGTAATAGTCCATTGGCAGGGCCAAACAAAATGTACCTACTTCTGTTCGGTGAGGTTGCTGATGAGCGCATTCAGGGACGGAAGGATGCCCATCCTCTCACACAGTGAGATTTCCCTGGTGACGAGGAAGCGAAAGGTCTGCAAAAACACAGCAAGAGAATGTCATCTGATTGCAGTATACATAACACATTATCACAGTGCAATTATTAACACATTACTGTTCTCAGAACCAACCGCTGCTTGTCTGGAAATGGAAATTATCAAAATATTTAATTACAAACACACTTACAATGCAGGACCGCATTTTGTTGACCACATGGGCAGCAGAGAAACCCTTCATCTGCTGCAACGTCTCCTGTTCAATGGAGCCAACAGGGTTGGGACGACTTGGAGTCTGAAACACAAATCATTCATGGCTTTCATTTTGTTGTAGCAAAACAAGTTAAAACCCAATCACTATAGGAAATGCAGCATGGAATTATAGGATCCTCTGCTATGTTGCAAACAGGCAGAATACATACCACAGTAAACATGCGCTGGACATCCAGGTCCGGGTCCAGGCGAAGCAGCAGGCTCTTCGCCTGTCTGTACGACGACAGCGTGGACCCGCTGTACCTGCTGCCAAGGTACTGTGAAAACCGGTCCCAGAGGCCACTGACACCTGCACACAACGGAAATAAAATGCATTCTGACACAAGTTCTAGACATCTCCTAATGCAGGTTTATGTGTGAAATCGTCAATCCGAAGAAAACCTTTCATTCAGCAGCAACTAGCACACAGATCTTATACATTTTGTACATACCCATAATGGTTGCCGCTGATACTGACTCCATCCTTCGGACGGTCGAAATGGCCTTCTGGGACCCAGTTTGGGCAAGGGCCCTCCAATAGTCGAGTCCGTAGAGCTTGTGGCTACCGTCCATGCCCAAGTGCTGGGGAAGGTTCCGACGGACTTCCCCACACTGTGGGCACTTTCGATACTGTAACAAACAAACACATGTTTAAATATCTAATGTTAAATAGTTATTTAGAAAGTCTTTAATTCTTTACCACATCAGCTTTCAGCTTTCAACATGCTCCGTGGTTTGCAAATAATACTCACTTGGGTTTCATCCACGGGTGCCCCGCTCTTCATGGATGGGTTCCGGTGCCACACACGGGCTTTTGCGGAATCCCACCCATGAATTTTACGCAGGTGGTCCGACATGCGCCAGGTGGATCTCCCACACAGTTGGCAGGTGTGCTTGCACCGCGGTTTCCTTGGCTGAGGCTGACGCTGAGGCTGAGGCTGAGGCTGAGGACGCTCAACATCCTCCTCCTCCTCCGCCTCCACCGGCTCCTCCCCATGGGGATCCAGGGCTTGGAGACCAGCTAGGGCCTCCTGCTCCTCCTCCTCCTCCTCCTCCTCCTCCTCCTCCTCCTCCTCGTCCGCCTGAGGGTCCTCGATGATAAATCTGAATAACAAATTAAGAGACATTAATTACCAACAAAACAAAACAGAAATAAAAACTAAAATGTAATCTTTCACTTAATTTCAAAGATACCTTTTCCGCTTGGGGTTGAGGAGCCTGTTCAACTGCCACACCTTCTCGGATTCCGAAAGTTTTCGTTTTTTTTCCTCTATTAACTTTTGGATGGTCCACTCTTCGTCTGAAAACAATATCACAAACACAATGGGAGAAACTCTTTGCAACACACTAAGGCTCACATGTTCATGTTTACACAAAGATACATAAATAATATCATTTACATTTGGGTACAACTTACCACCACTGTCATCCAAAAGTTCCTCGTCCTCCTCGTCCTCCTGCTCCTCCGACTCCTCCTTCTCCTCCTCTTGCTTCTCCTTCTCCTCCTCTTCCGCTTCCTCAAAAGCCAAGTTGTGGCTTAACTTTTGGGGGCTGACAGGGAACACCTTGCTGTAGCAAGGGTCCTGGCAATCTGGTAAACAAACAAAAAACACACATTGTACCTTGTTAGGTAATTTGACCATTGTTGGCTCACGTAAGTGTAGCCTGTGCGATCGTAACTTTGTCTGTCTGTCTGTGCGTTTGTGCGTGTGTTTGTGCGTGCGTGTGTTTGTGCGTGTGTATGTCTGTGGTAGAAACTTTAACATTTCGTCATTTGAAGACGTCACATTATGGCGTAAGAGGGTTAGACGTCACGCGAAGGAATTACTCAAAGTCTCGATCATTATTATTTTGAGCGGGCCGAGACTAGTTGGCAGTGGTGTCTGTAAGTAGGCCGCTATATGGTAACATGCAGACAGACAGATCTAGATCTAGTGTCTCGCTTTCTTGCACAGTGTCACCTATGCTTACTGTGTGTGTGTGTGTGTGTGTGTGTGTGTGTGTGTGTATGTGTGACGGAGTGATTGAGTTTGTGTTACTGTCTGTCGATTTCTTACGTGAGCCTTGAAGGCTTCGCCTCTTGTTTTTCTCTTACACTCCTGCATGCCAAAGTATGCTGCTTTCTGCACGCCAAAGTATATCCAATCTTGCATGCCATGCTGAAGAATATGATTGTTTGCATGCCATGCCATGCCAAGAAAAGTAATCCCCACTCTTCATTCGGTTTTCCTTCGTTCTTAGCCGGACGAGCAGTTCCAGGAGTGCCGCTTCTAGGACCATTGGACTTCGGTCCTGGAATGTTAACAAAAAGGGAAGATGAAAACAGTGCACCTAGCTCATGAATTTCATCATCTGTTTATGCATACACTTCATCAACATGAAATTCATCATCTGTTTATGCATACACTTCATCAACATGAAATTCATCATGCATACTAACCCGACTTCCTTTCTTGGCCAGGCTTTCGACGGCTTTGCGGGCCGTCTTCACAGTCTCCGCACTGAATTCCTTGCGAATGTCCATGTACGCAGGCACTGCACACACAATAATCATAACATTGCATGTGGGAACTGACAGTTTGAGTTGAATAACACAGAAAATAGAGTTCATTCATAATATTTGAAAAACAAAACATGTAGTGAATATTTAATTGGATTTATCAAAAACTTACTTGTAACCTTCTTCCGTGCAAATGTCTGGTATTGGCCAGAGCTCTTGAAGAGCTGGTTGCACAATCTTGTTGCTGCGTTGTACAACGCCCTACGGGAAATTTCCCAGGGCCCAGACTGCGTCAGGCCGCTGTTGCATGGGGCCTCCTTGTAAACGTATGGTGTTGCCATCTTGATGCTGGGTAAATCACAAACAAAACTACTTTTAACTAACATTATTTATTTGGGAGGGGGAGGGGGAGGGGGTACTCATCACAGCAATTTCAGTGCTACCTTGATGCATCTACTAGTGTTTCACAAATGGCCGAGATATAAGGTGTCAAAGTGTGGTAACAACAAAGTGTTGCCAAGCAAAAACTGTGCTCATTATAGCAAAAACTGCCCTCAATACAGCACTTTCACACCTGCCATGATGAAGCGCCTTGTCACGTCAATGACCTCAGCAAATCAGCACACATCACCACCAACAGCCAAGGGTTAATCGGAATGATTTCAATGAGTTCAAATAACATTCCTTCACTTACCTCTTTGCTCACATGCCTGGAGGAAGAATGAGAACTCCAGCATGATGATCTCCTCGTCAGCCCTGGAGTTGCTGCCCTCAATGCTAAAATCAATGACGAAAAGGTCGTAGACAGCGCCTGCAGTCAGGGGGCGGATGCCAGATCCGCTGAGGAGCTGAACTGCAGCGGCTAATAAAGGAACATAATAAGGAGAAAATCAGCAACCATGTTAATAAACACAAAAAGTCAAACTGGCTTATGTGCTTTTAATATCCCCAAACAAGACACACGTTTCCACAATTTGTATGTGTGGGGAATTTGGAAATTTGCCCTGGTCCCAGCTGAAAAGGAACGATGAGTGTAGTAGCTTAGTGTTCTCTGTTCTCATTATGCTTTCCGCAAAATAGGGTAATCCGCTTGTCACACACATATATAAAAGACAAAATAATGAATATCAAATGATTATGTTTACCTGACTGTCCACGCAGCACAGACAGGACACCTGTCTCATCCAGGCCTTTCATAAAAGCCTGGATCTGGGCACGGTTGGAGACCGATGTCCTGTAGGCAATGCTGGCTTCTAGCAGGACATCCTTGTTTGTTGGGGTGAGGAGACCATGAAAGCCCACAGCTTCAGCAAGATCCTGAGCCTCGTTCGACGGGAAGGTCCTAGGATCCTGGTCCTTGACCTGAAACAACATAACAAGCTCTGTTATGAACAACCTAAATGGAAGTAAATGTGATAGAATATTTATTTTTTCACAAACTGAAAACAAAATTACATAAAAGGACAATAGATGATAAAACAAAACAAATGTACAGTAGAACCCCTCTACTGTATAACAACCTTGAAAATGTTGCCCAAAAGTCACCCCTCTGTAATGACCCCAACTCTACAAAGACTGAGTCTTTACAGAGGGGTAACAGCAATGTCATTATGAAGGAAACGTTTCCAGAAATCACGTCTTTGTTCTGAGGGAATTCTTACACTGAGGGTCTTTGTTCAGGGGTTCCACTGTATTCCCAGTGTCACGTCAAGGCGTGAAATGTAAGTTACTTGCGTTGTTGGCGTTAATAAAAGAAATAACCAAGCCCGTTTTGCATCCTTTTCCAAGTTATTATTCACATTTGTATTCACTCTGTTTCCAACTTCAAGCACACTTATAACACATGCACACGCACTCAACTATTAAGCGGTTAGTAAGGGTTAATGGGAATAGTTACTCAGCACCCACCCCTGTGCTAGATCACGACAATATACAAGTATAAACAAGGCAAGGCAGACGTCCGGCTGCAGCCTTAGGCAATCAAACACACGGGAAAAAGGACCTGCGATAGATTGCGATCATTCAAGGTTCTTCGCCACAGTAATCGTTCATGAAATTCACAAGAAACAGGAAAAATTGATTGAAGATTTAAGAGAACAAAGACTGACCCTGTACATTTAATAGGGAAAACGCAGGAAACAAATATTCAAAGAAAGTCTAGGGACTACTCCCTGATGCATATCTTGGGACTCCTCCCGAAGATCAAGAGTTATTGAGACGAGCCTGCGTTGTCTCAATATTTACAAGTTTTTCCTCTCTGTGGGGTAAACACAAAAAAATGACTGACACCGTCGGGCCGGGAACAAGAGAGGGGAAAAGATGGAAGACTTAGCTCTTTGTCGGCGAAGATAAGTGTTCCTTGACGGTGACGTCACGTCGACTATAGACTGCCTGCAATTAAGCAGGTAAGCTGGTCCTCCCCGAAAGCGTCGACGGGGTAACTTGAAGCTCGGCTCATGCAGCGCGGGCTTCCTGAAGGTGGGGAACCAGGGTCTCGGCGTCAGTTCATGCGAGAGCGTAGTTGTAGCCCCCTACGTCACCACCATCAGCGCCGGCGACAACGAGGACGGACGGCGGTGGAGACGAAGCATGGTGGAGGCGAACCCACACGGCCTCGACGGTGCACAAATCAAGCTCCGAAGGCGGGCGAACATCCCAAGCTGAGAGTGGGACACAGTAGCGCTGCAGGATACTGCCACGGTGACAACACCGGTGACAAGGTCGAGGCAACAGGTGGGTTGATGAAGAAAATCAAGAAAAAAAGAAGCTGCAACACATTCGATAACCAATGAGTCCCAGAGTCGGCGAAGCATATCCTTTCCCTCACTGCCCCCAGCCCTAGGTGTGTACAATAATATTACCCCCAGGAAATATTGTCTTGCGAACTGTCAATCACCCGGCAACAATACTTAACAACAACCATAAATCTTTACAATAGCCATGAATGCTATAATCAATTTCCAAAGAACGGAAAGCAGCCCAGGCTTGGCATTCTTGATTGTAATACACGTTAACGTCCCTTGATAAAATAACAGTCGTCAAACAAAGCAAAAGCTGGAGTTGTTTTGAACTTGGTTTAAACGTCACCTTGACCACTAATCGTTCTGTCCACTGACAACTAGTGTTAGTTCACACAAAATTTCACACGACAACTGAGACAACGACACCACAGTAGACGACAATAATTACAACCAATAAACAAACGAAACAAGACACATTCCAACACACAATTACCCCAGCGGCTCTTGGTAGTTGCCAACAAAACCCCAACACCGCCACACAGTCCAGACTCTGTCCAGCTTCTCTGCCATCCAACGCGTGAACTCTCGCAGTTCTGTCGTACTCATACGCACGAGACAGAACCCAAGGCCTGCGCAAAAATGCTGCAACGCGAGGTCTGCAGCTAGCGCACGAGATACGCCATCTAAGCGTGCATAATTCGCTGACAGTGTTATAGCAACTGGCAAAGGGAAATCACAAGGAATGCACCCATCAACAAACACACAATGATACATCGCGCCGAAAATAACGCAACATTGCCACCAAGGACAACAGTCGTCAAACACTTGCCACCACTACGTGACACCCGGCACAGAGAAGTGAAGACATTCTGTATGTAATAATATAAGGACTCCTGTGACCTTGATATTGAAGCAAGGTCAAGTCACTGTGTGTATTTTTTTTAGGCTTTGTCATTATACACCATCACGACACATCAGGTTTTGATAGAATTGGTAGTGTCCCAAAAAATTCAACCACCCGAAAAAGTTTGTCCACAACAGGGGTGTCTAAAGGGAGATGCTGAAAGATTCTCATTCCACACACTAAATACAAAAACACTAAAATAGCTGCAAACTCATACTCAAATGATTACTTCAATAACAATAATTATCATGAAATGAATGTTGCTAGGCAGTGGAACGCAACTGAGGGTACACAGGGGTGGGGGTAGGGGGAAAGGTGATTATATATATAGGTAATTCACTTACTTGAAGATCTGGAAGGGTGTCCCCATTATATGGGTGGGAGGTCATCCTCACTGTCGGACACGAGCACAGCCTGAAAATGAAATACAGTTCATGTAAATGTCCTTGGGGGTTAGCAAAAGTGTCTTCTCAAGAGAACTGTCCTCTCCTCAAAAACGTCACAGCGGGTGTACGACACGCTAAAATTCGGTCAAATCGGGTGCACGACACACAAATCTGCAGGAATGATCACATTCTTCTTACGATTACAGCTGTTTGCGGGGGACTACAACTACGACACTTGGCAGGATTGGTGCAGACATGTTTAGGTTTTGGTAGAATGTATTAGCATTACTTACAAGACGCGTTTTCCTCACGATTTTGCGCTCGAAGCGACAAACTTTGCAGCTGTGCAGCGACGGGTCCGTCATTCGGCCGATTCACGGGTAAAATACGCGAAATACAAACCCGAAAAACCCATTGGCATTAAGTATAGACACTAACAGAACTAACCTGACCTATCTCGATGTGCAACACTTCGTAATACTTCATTTATAGAGATAAATAGCTTCAATTCACCAACCTCTTTGAATTTCCCCTGAAGCAGATGACGGAAGCGTCGGGAAGAAAATTTTCTTAACACAGTGTGGGAAGAGAGTCAGGGCAGTGGTCCTGTTGGCTTGTTCATCGCTGCCAAGGGCAAGTTCATCTTCCAACTCTGGATCTGTTTGAACAAACGTCAAAATTAGACTAGAGCATTCTTAGATGATTCTACATGAAGTCGTGGACACATTTTGCTTAGCCATGGGTCATTGCACCCATGATAAATAAAAACAATATGATGCTCTGATGTACACGTATGTGTGTAATGTGTATTTGCATGTTCTTGTAGAGAGACTGTTATGTTGACTTCGGTTGGTATTTACATCTCCTTATGATGTCACCTCTCATTATGATGACGTCAACTTCTTCATGTATGTATGTATGTTTGTATGAATACATGTCCGCCCAGACACCTTACCTTGCGCTTCTTCATCACTGCTGCAATTTTCTTCATCTGCAACATCAATGTCATCCAAATTACTGTATCTTGTCAGATTTCCTTTTTCCAATGCCAACAAGACTTTGGAGACTTTGGTGACCTGCAGAATCTGTGATGGAAGCCTGTAATGTTCACGGTGAATTCGGACATCATGCCCCATGTACTGCGCCAACATGTCAAGCTCATTGTCTTTCAAGTTCAACACTTGAGACATGGTAGCAACGTGCTTCCGCAAGTTGGTTGAAGTGATGAACTCGGGATGTACAAGCCCAGCAGCAGCAACATGTTTCCTTAGTGCATCACTTCCCTGGATGTGCTCATCACTATTGCATCTTGAGATCGCAAAGATGTACTTGTTGCTTCTGCTCACTCCTGCTTCCTCTTTGAATTTGATCAAGATGTCAATGGAATGCTTCATACTGGCTGTGAGAAGCACTGGAACAATCCTTCCTCTTTTACCAAAGATTTCAACCCGTGTCAAAATGCCGCAAAGGTTTTGTTCAAGTTTGCTCAGTGACTTCAATACATCTGGGTCCAGAGGGTGCTGCTCACATGTGTAGTCTTCGATTTTCATCTTTGATGCTTCGCCCTGGCGACGCCTGTTAAACAAGATGATCTGACATAGGGTTAGTTCCGCAAGGTGTATCCAATCATCCTTGGTCTTCTCTGGATTTCTGTTCTTTTCCAGTTCCTCAGCAGCCTTTTTTGCACCAGCAACCAAGAAATCTGTGAAAGTGCTCACATCTTGTGACAGTGGTAGGCGCTTGACTTTTCCTTTTTTGGCTCTGTACATACTTTTGTATGCTGGTGCGGACACTTCGTCGTTCCATCTCAGTCTGTGCAGCTTCAAGTATCCCTTTGCATTTGACCTGCAAGTTTCATCCTCACTTTCTATTCCTTTTGCTTCTAGTATGTCTGCACAAAGCTTCAGACTGTGACCCAGCTTGATAGCTAAAGTAGGCGTGTCGATTGTGCCACAATCCTTGAAACCTGCCACACTCTTTGTAGCCTCTACGATCATTGGAAACTTCTGTGGTGTGATGAAATCAGATAGTTGAGCATTTTCTTGACCAGACAATGCTCGCAGTTTCAAGAGAAGTCTTCCCAGCTCCCTCATCTTGGATCTGATTTGGTTGAACTTTTCTTTGTCTCCACTTTTTCCTTTTTTCTCTCCAATACATCTGATCAGGGGATCGCTTTTTGCTGCCATTCCAACTTCATCCACAGCCATTCCACTAATCACAGGCAGCACTTTTTCTTTCTGAGTAGTATCCTCTTCTGCAGTCACGGGCATTAGAATTGTTCCCAAGTTGCAGATCCAGTAGAGTTCTTTCCTTGGCAGATCATCTTTCTTAGCCACCTGATCAATAGCCATGATCCTAAGGAAACCACACTGAGAGTCTTCAGGATGGGGAACTGTACTTACATATATACATATACTGTGAAAATAGCAGATAAAAGGATTTTATTCACGTTTTCTTCTGTTTAGCATTATATGAACATTCTGCGGGATTCACATTTGGTCCTTCTCTCCCAGTCACATTCAACTGATAAAACCAACAAGTTGTGCGTCCAACCTCAAAATGTCAGGTATATATATATATGACAAGGCAGTTCCTACATAGCCATAGTGAAAAGACATTAATGATGTCTCAAAGTTACTCTAGTATCAAAAAATTAGGTGACACTCGTACCGAGGACATTGGCTGTGGTCAAAGTAGACCCTCTCCTTGTACCCCCACTTTACTAAAATGGGGTCCTCTGGCTTGACCAGCATGACGCTGCTGGACGTCTCGGCTGGCCTGCAGCATGCGGGGTGTCCGAGGAGTTCAATTATCTGTGTACAAACAACATTTTATTGTAATTGTAGGTGCATTACAACATTACAGACGTAAATGTGGCATTGGGGCTCCATGTCACATGGAAGGAATCCGATTAATTCCGTTTGAATAATACCCACTTTTTAAATAATTGTGTAGTGATCTACACGATTCACAAAAGTTCACGGTCGCTTGAAGCTGATATGGGTTAAAATTTCACATCACATTTCACTGACTTTCTCAATACAGTTGGGAATATAACAACAAAGGATTGTTCCTTGAAGGTCACACAGGTAGGATTACAATAATTGATCAGAACACTCCACGAGCAACGAGCATGAAGTCGCCTCCGGCATATCTAAGCTGATAACCGTCTTATCGCAATATTCATATCTCGCAAGCTCGGGGCCAGGTTGTTTCTATTATTAACGCATGAGTTTATTGGACAAATAAATCGTGCGTCACACTCCTAAAATGGCACACAGTATTGCCACCTTCACCTTGGCTTGGGCAGCCACAGCACTGTGTCCTTCACAAGTCCAAAATGATTCAGTGTTGCTATGTTTATTCAGCTTCACCTGTCCAGTATTGCTCGCTGCGATTTGGGCAACCCACTGTGGTACTCTAAGGGTGAAGAAGGTCATAGATGAGAAGCTATGCAGCCTAAACTAATTGTCATTGATACCTCTTGCAAAGACTCCCATTAGGTTATCAGGAAATGTGAACTTCCGCTTATAGGGAAAAATAGTCGAGATATCTCACGCCTCAATATGCAAAATGTAAATTGTTGGGTGTAATTAATGCTGTGAATTTTTTTCACAGAACAACAACCTTTTTACATGGTTCATTGTTTCAGATGCACATGGCAAGGAGATGACAGCAAAAGACCCTCTCAGTGTGTGTCCACGAAGCGAGGGATGTCCTCCGAGGCAATGCTGTCCATAACATTCACGAAAATCATGGTCAATACTCTGGCCATGATTAAAAGATGAGGTAAGTATGTACAGGAAGAAGACGCATCTCTTCTTCTTCTTCTTCTTCTTCTTCCCTTGTTCTCGGGTCGGAAGGTTGGTAGAACTCATTCGTCTTCCTCAGAGTCGCTTGGAAAATCATACGGATCTTCTTCCTCAGACGACATCATTCTCCTCTTCATTTTCGTTTTCTGTATCCGTATCAGTTTCATCTGAAACAAAATGCAAGTCGTTTAATGGCTTGTTTAAGGCCAAAATCTGAAAGCCAGAATAAAAATGAAGTCTTGTTTACTTTTGGAGTGCATGTTGGTAAAACAGTTTAGAAAGGCCTTCAAATGTTTCAATTTTACAAGAAACTACATTAATTTTACTGTAGTAGTTATTAATAGAGTGTTTTCAAAATAATACATCGCCATCTGAGGACGAAAACGGAGATGGCGTTCAGACATCGGCTGACACGGCACGGCTCAAAACAGCTAATGAGCGAAATATAACTTGTTCAGACTATCTCTAACGGGTGGGTAAGAACAATTCTTGATCCTGCTTCTCGTAGATAAACGGTAATCAAAGTATTGTCAACTGGTAAGTATTATTTAGAAAACAATGAAATTAGGTAAAATTTCTGCGGATTCACATGTGGTTGATTTAGTTACTTACTGATGACCTTGCACTTGCGGAAATGCATTCGCCTGTTTTCCATCTCCATTACCTGCAAAGCATTTACATACATAAACAATATTAGTCGAAATACCTAAGACTTTAAAATTGGCAATCTAGTGGCTGCTCCGCCTGTCGTCTGGCATTATGGGGTTAGTGCTAGGACTGGTTGGTCCGGTGTCAGAATAATGTGACTGGGTAAGACACGAAGCCTGTGCTGCGACTTCTGTCTTGTGTGTGGCGCACGTATATATGTCAAAGCAGCACCGCCCTGATATGGCCCTTCGTGGTCGGCTGGGCGTTAAGCAAACAAACAAACAAACAAACAAAGTTACATGAGCGGATAGAAGGAAATGTTCACATTTCTTTTGTCTGGCATTATATATATGGTATAAATGGATTTCTTTCGATTATAAGTAATATAAAAGTTGCATATTTAAGAAATTAAAAAGTACAGAATACAATGTTACATGAAACTAAAAATAATTAATTTTCATTTACAAACAAAGTTTACCTGGAGAGTTGCCATTTTTCTTTGTTTGCCTCCCTGTCGACTGGTCGCCTGGAAGTAATGGAGGTGATGATCGTAGCCCTGTGGACTGGAAGTAATGGAGGTGATGATCGTAGCCCTGTCGACTGGAAGTAATGGAGGTGATGATCGTAGCCCTGTCGACTGGAAGTAATGGAGGTGATGATCGTAGCCCTGTGGACTGGAAGTAATGGAGGGGATGATCGTAGCCCTGTCGACTGGTCGCCTGGAAGTAATGGGGGTGATGATCGTAGCCCTGTGGACTGGAAGTAATGGAGGTGATGATCGTAGCCCTGTCGACTGGAAGTAATGGAGGTGATGATCGTAGCCCTGTGGACTGGAAGTAATGGAGGTGATGATCGTAGCCCTGTCGACTGGTCGCCTGGAAGTAATGGAGGTGATGATCGTAGCCCTGTGGACTGGAAGTAATGGAGGTGATGATCGTAGCCCTGTCGACTGGTCGCCTGGAAGTAATGGAGGTGATGATCGTAGCCCTGTCGACTGGTCGCCTGGAAGTAATGGAGGTGATGATCGTAGCCCTGTGGACTGGACGTAATGGAGGTGATGATCGTAGCCCTGTCGACTGGAAGTAATGGAGGTGATGATCGTAGCCCTGTGGACTGGAAGTAATGGAGGTGATGATCTTAGTTTTTCCTCTCCAGCTGAGTGACCCCAATGTCAGGCAGGAACTTGAACTTCTCCAAGGCTTCAGGCACGTGGTAGACCAGGGCTAAAAACAAGGGATAGTAATAAATTGAAATATTCAATGTGTGATAACAAATGTTTAACGGGTTTATTTGGGTACAAAGATACAAAAGGTTAAGAAAACAAGTCACACTTTGACATGCAGACACGCAAAGTGAAAGTGATATAATCTCCCTGGAATACATCCATTAGCACCAAATTAGGAAAATTACTTGGTCAGTAACAATAGATTCTTTGTTATTTAAATGAAAAGTTAAAGGCTATTTTTTTACCATGGATGTATGGAATGACGTCTTCGTCAAATGTGGCCTTTCTGAATTTTTCAGACCATTCCTTGGCTGCAGTGTGGAAGGAGCGTGCTTCTTCTGGTGAATGACGCTGCTTGAGGCGTTGCATCAAATCCCCGAAGTCGTCCCAAACTTCCTTGATGGCAGCAGGGTCTATCCTTTTGGTTGTGGCAGCTCTTTCAGGACCAGGACCAGCACCACCAAAACGACTTCTCGGCTTGTAGTTTCTGGTGTAGAATTCTTCCTGTAAAATACAGCCCATTTTTACAATCTGATATCATTTTATTGTTATTTCATGGTGCTTAACGCCCAGTCAATCACGTAGGATCTTCTCAGGGCGTCTCTGATATCATTTCGTGCAATGCTTTTATTAGTTTTGAAGTGTAAGATAGTGCATTTTGATTTGTGAAAAGAGGTTCACAAAACAAATTATTCCAAATTGTTATTAATGTTACATTGGCACATGAGACTTGAAGAACTAAACTATATGAATGTTTAAAAAACGAGGGATCATGCGTTGAGAAACCAATCTTTTTTACTTGTAATATATGTACTCATTTGTATTTACGGTTTACACGTGCGGTGATGTTGGGTATCTGCTGATCATTAGACAAATAAATATACAACAAAATCTAGTATTACAATGGGAATTTTTCTCACAGTTGAGGTATTTTTCTTACTGTTGAGGTCATTTCTTGCACAGATGTAAGTCAGGCAGTGCGTAATAGTGCACTGGAACCCTGCCATCTTCCAGTACGGTAATATAGTGTACTACGTTGCAAGCCACCTGGAGCAATTTTGTTTGACTAGTGATTTTGTAAACAAGAAACACTTGACAAGTGGCTCTATCCCATCTCCCCCCTTCCCTCCTCCCATCTCCCCCCTTCCCTCCTCCCATCTCCCCCCTTCCCTCCTCCCATCTCCCCCCTTCCCTCCTCCCATCTCCCCCCTTCCCTTCTCCCATCTCCCCCCTTCCCTCCTCCCATCTCCCCCCTTCCCTCCTCCCATCTCCCCCCTTCCCTCCTCCAATCTCCCCCCTTCCCTCCTCCCATCTCCCCCCTTCCCTCCTCCCATCTCCCCCCTTCCCTTCTCCCATCTCCCCCCTTCCCTCCTCCCATCTCCCCCCTTCCCTTCTCCCATCTCCCCCCTTCCCTCCTCCCATCTCCCCCCTTCCCTTCTCCCATCTCCCCCCTTCCCTCCTCCCATCTCCCCCCTTCCCTCCTCCCATCTCCCCCTTCCCTCCTCCCATCTCCCCCCTTCCCTCCTCCCATCTCCCCCCTTCCCTTCTCCCATCTCCCCCCTTCCCTCCTCCCATCTCCCCCCTTCCCTTCTCCCATCTCCCCCCTTCCCTCCTCCCATCTCCCCCCTTCCCTTCTCCCATCTCCCCCCTTCCCTCCTCCCATCTCCCCCTTCCCTCCTCCCATCTCCCCCCTTCCCTCCTCCCATCTCCCCCCTTCCCTCCTCCCATCTCCCCCCTTCCCTCCTCCCATCTCCCCCCTTCCCTCCTCCCATCTCCCCCCTTCCCTCCTCCCATCTCCCCCCTTCCCTCCTCCCATCTCCCCCCTTCCCTCCTCCCATCTCCCCCCTTCCCTCCTCCCATCTCCCCCCTTCCCTCCTCCCATCTCCCCCCTTCCCTCCTCCCATCTCCCCCCTTCCCTCCTCCCATCTCCCCCCTTCCCTCCTCCCATCTCCCCCTTCCCTCCTCCCATCTCCCCCCTTCCCTCCTCCCATCTCCCCCCTTCCCTCCTCCCATCTCCCCCCTTCCCTCCTCCCATCTCCCCCCTTCCCTCCTCCCATCTCCCCCCTTCCCTTCTCCCATCTCCCCCCTTCCCTCCTCCCACCTCCCCCCTTCCCTCCTCCCACCTCCCCCCTTCCCTCCTCCCATCTCCCCCTTCCCTCCTCCCATCTCCCCCCTTCCCTCCTCCCACCTCCCCCCTTCCCTCCTCCCATCTCCCCCCTTCCCTCCTCCCATCTCCCCCCTTCCCTCCTCCCATCTCCCCCCTTCCCTCCTCCCATCTCCCCCCTTCCCTCCTCCCACCTCCCCCCTTCCCTCCTCCCATCTCCCCCCTTCCCTCCTCCCATCTCCCCCCTTCCCTCCTCCCATCTTCCCCCTTCCCTCCTCCCACCTCCCCCCTTCCCTCCTCCCACCTCCCCCCTTCCCTCCTCCCACCTCCCCCCTTCCCTCCTCCCACCTCCCCCCTTCCCTCCTCCCATCTCCCCCCTTCCCTCCTCCCATCTCCCCCCTTCCCTCCTCCCATCTCCCCCTTCCCTCCTCCCATCTCCCCCTTCCCTCCTCCCATCTCCCCCCTTCCCCCTGTCGCGCGATGACCTTCGTGGTTAAAAACGACGTTAAACACCAAACAAACAAACTTACAGTTGAGGTCTAAAATAATGGATGAAATGAAATGACTTTTTTTTTATGAAATAACCTTTTCTTCAGGAGACAGTAGTTGTGCGAGCTCATACACAACAAACTCCTTCGTTTTTGCTGGAATGGTTCTGCCCGATTTCTCCTCCAGTTTAGTGACCAGAATTGCCTTGTTGAGACTCATGAGGTCCACCAGATCCATCTCCTGGTTGTCCAGGATGTTGAAGATGTCAAATCTGGACAAACACCCAAACACACAAACACATCGAAAGAAACCTATACACACCCCTATACCGGGGGTGTAAAAATACCCACCCCAAAAGCATACTATAAACTGCTTAGCATGAAACAAACAATAAGGAAATTAAAAAAGAACCCAACAGCATCGTTTTGTATGTGTAGGTAGAAAACGCGTTTTATTCGTAAAATGTTGCACAGTCACTTTTCTTAAACCAAGGCCAGTACTGTCATACATGACAAAGAAAAGCAAATGAGGCCCGAATAATAAAGTTATAGCGTTCCTTTGTGCGTTTGAATGATACACTGCTTTGACTAACTATCTTCTAAAAAAAAAAAAACACGTACCGTAAAGTACCTTGTAAGCGCCCACCCCCCCTGTGCACCAATTCCGATCCAAAGTAGGGGGTGGGCGCTTACTAGGTACTACACCCTATGCATGAGCAGTTTTTTCTTCGTAATCATATCTTGTTGCTTTTTTCATCTTCCATTGTTTTTCTTGGGGAGACAAATGTCGTCGCATCCTTTTCTTGTCTGCAGAGGTGCCGCTGTCGGCCGCACTGTGTCTCTGTTTCCCTTGAACAAGGGGTACGTCTTCTGGATATGGGCAGCAGTCTATTTTACTTGGCCAAAGACTGTTTTTGGCAGAGAGAGAGAGAGAGAGAGAGAGAGAGAGAGAGAGAGAGAGAACTCAGAACTTTATTACATAAGGATAAAGGTTTTAGGCTTAGCCTAATCTTCCAACCTGTCCTTGTAACATATACAGAGAATAATTGTAAACAAAAGCAAATACTGCGCACATACCTCATCAAAGTATTAAACTAATAAAACATCAGAATAATGGTCGAGTATAAACATAAAAAAATATTGGACTCACAAAGTCATATAAAACAAAACCAGACTCAAACAAAAGTAAATGTTTTTTTTAAAATTTCTTTAAAAAGTACAGCAATGTATTGCCGAACAGGGCCATATACAGGCAGCTAAAGTTTCAAGAAGAAGGGGGAGGGGGACGAGGGATTACACATTCAGAGTAACTACATATACAATATTTAAAAAAACAAACAAACACTTAAGAGCATTGCATACATTATCCGAGTACACAATGGAAACTAAACATCAGGGGCAGTTTATAGTGTGATCAAATGTGTGTGCAACTGCCTTTTAAGAGAGAGAGAAAGAGAGAGAGAGAGAGAGAAATCAGAGAGAGAGAGATCAGAGGGAGAGAGAGAGATCAGAGAGAGAGAGAGCTTCTTCGGCTTTTTCTTTCCGGCCTGGTGACGTAACAGGGTATCGCGATTCTCTCGCCATTCTCGTATCCTTTTTCTATCTACCCCAAACTCACTTGCTGTTTGCGACACATTTCCATTGGCGTTATTATCCAAATAGTCAAGAGCTGACAGCTTAAATGCAACGGTGTACGATTTGATCCGCGGCATCTTGTAATCATTGACTTGCAGGCGTTTGATAGGGTTTGCAAGAAAGGGAAATCATTCACAAAACTATAGCAGATCAAGTGCGGATTTTTTTTATTTCCCCTTATTTCAATGGTGTAAAGTGGGGGGTGGGCGCTTACAAGGTACTATACCCTATGCACGGTTTTGGACTAAAAGTTGGGGGTGTGCGCCTACTCGATAATGGGCGCTTACTAGGTACTTTACGGTAATTGCACTCAGTAAATTTTTCTTCCGCTCAGAACTTTCGTATCACGTGGTCTTTGCGGTGACAAAGGAGGTAGATGACATTCCCACAAAACAGCCTGCGGTGCTGTATCAACATAGCTTGTGGTGCTGTATCAACATAGCCTGTGGTGCTGTATCAACATAGCTTGTGCTGCTGTATCAACATAGCCTGTGGTGCTGAATCACCATAGCATGTGGTGCTGTATCAACATAGCTTGTGGTGCTGTATCAACATAGCTTGTGCTGCTGTATTAACATAGCCTGTGGTGCTGAATCAACATAGCATGTGGTGCTGTATCAACATAGCATGTGGTGCTGTATCAACATAGCCTGTGGTGCTGTATCAACATAGCTTGTGGTGCTGTATCAACATAGCCTGTGGTGCTGTATCAACATAGCCTGTGGTGCTGTATCAACATAGCATGTGATTCTGAATCAACATAGCCTGTGGTGCTGTATCAACATAGCCTGTGGTGCTGTATCAACATAGCATGTGGTGCTGTATCAACATAGCCTGTGGTGCTGTATCAACATAGCCTGTGGTGCTGTATCAACATAGCCTGTGGTGCTGTTTCAACATAGCCTGTGGTGCTGTATCAACATAGCATGTGATTCTGAATCAACATAGCCTGTGGTGCTGTATCAACATAGCATGTGGTGCTGTATCAACATAGCCTGTGGTGCTGTATCAACATAGCCTGTGGTGCTGTATCAACATAGCTTGTGGTGCTGTATCAACATAGCATGTGGTGCTGTATCAACATAGCTTGTGGTGCTGTATCAACATAGCCTGTGGTGCTGTATCAACATAGCCTGGGGTGCCGTATCAACATAGCCTGTGGTGCTGTATCAACATAGCCTGTGGTGCTGTATTAACATAGCCTGTGGTGCTGCCTTACCTTTTTTGAATTTGAAGATTTGACTGGCTGGAGGACTTAGCTGTCAGTGACTTTTGCAAGTTCGATGTGTCAGCTTTGTCCTTCCTTTTCTTTGTTGTTGCGTGGGTCGGTCGAAAGTTCCTTTTCTGCCTGTAAATTTTAATTTTTTTTAAATGTTGTAAAAAAACTGCGCGTAGAGAGGTAATTAACCGTAAAATTGTGACTAAGTATAAGTTTAATGCCAAGTCTCTCTTTCTCCCTCTCTCTCTCTCTCTTTCTCCCTCTCTCTCTCTCCCTCTCTCTCCCTCTCTCCCTCTCTCTCTCCCTCTCTCTCTCTCTCTTTCTCTCTCTCTCTCTCTCTCTCTCTCTCTCTCTCTCTCTTTTATACACACGCACATTTCCTCCTATTAGTTAAATAAATCGTCGAAAGTAAAAATTCCGGCCGCGTCAATCGTACTCATCTCCCAGGGTCAACCAAGGTGGTCAGAGCTGGAACCTGGAGCAGATGGCTGGTCTTCTGCACAGCACAAGACTTGTTAAACAAGGTAGGTTTTTTTATCATGAGTCTTCGTTTGCTGGCAGGAACATTTATCTTGGTACACACACAAATTAGTTTTCCTTTTATGTGATCATAGTATTAGAGTAGACGTGTAATTAACTACAACAAAATGTCTTTATTCTTACCATCCTTCTCGTCAGTGTCGGATGGCTCAGGATAACTCTCCAGCTCACCCCGAATCCTCATCAGTTCTTTCTCCTTGTCAGCTTCCGCAGCTGATATGCCAGGGCCTTGGCCTGAAGAGATAAAGAGGCAGACTTAAAAGATAAAAGATAAAGCAGGAAAATAGATTTCGTTTTAATTGAAATAAACAGAGAGGCAGACATAAGAACACCTGGCGCTTTGACCTTGAAGCCAACATGATGTAGATTTGAAACACTGGAGAAAATGGTCCTCAAACAAGGCTATGAGACACTTGTTGTCTATGTCACAGGCATAAGTACATAAGTCCTAAACAAGCAAGCAAATAGATTTCTTCCTACCTACAGCAACCTTGACAACTTCAAGGTAGGTGTCCTTGGCGGCCACTCCCCCGTACCACTGGCGATGAGTATCGCCGGTGTGGTTCATCTTAGAGATGACGCTTTCCCGAAATTGTTCTGTCTTGTGACGGTTCTGTAAACATATTGACACGTGACGACTTAACTCCACAAGATTGAGCAATCTTGGGATCACACGCAAACATACACCTCACTCACTAACGCACACCCAAGAAAGTTTACAAGTGGAGACAGACATCACTATGTATAAAAAGACTAAAGGAACCACATGTAACTTGCAAGCTTTATATAATAAACACAAATTTATGCACGAAACATCCACACATTTAACGTGTACACTCTACAAATACTACGAGAAATGACAACACATGAATTCACATGAAATTATCCTGGAACTCCAGTCCTAAGCACCCCCCCTATGGTTAAATAGCCTGTTAGTATACGGCGCTCAATAAGGTCGCATCACCAAATTACACAAACACAGACACATGCTTTAACCACGACAGAGTACTTAGCTTTTTCGGGATACACAACGCCCACCAAGGCCTCACATGTCCTTCCCTCCTCAGAAGGCCGCAGCTTCCTGATTCTGACCCCCTAGAAAGGTCCCCGACTGCCTACCCGTACGAAATGAACATGTATGGACATATAAGAGACATATAAGAAACCTATAAGTTTCTTATAAGAAACATATAAGTTTCATATATGACAAGTAAAAAGCTATGTATGTCAGTTGTAGGAATGGGAGGTTTCTTATAAGTCTCTTATATGAAAAAGACCCCAATTCATATAAGAATCATATATGAATCATATATGAGAACCTGCACTTCCTGAAACCTATAGTTCTCTTATATGTTTCTTATATGAATCTTATATGACTCTTATATGAATCATCACTTAGTTTCTGCATAGGAGAATTCAGGACTTAGAAAAAATATTGGACAATGCTGAATTACTGGCAATACTGGCTTTCATATATATATGTTTCATATATGAACAGGAAGTGGATGGTTTGCCTTGAGCATTATCTCCCCCTGACTGAACGGCCATCTTTGTGACAGCAGCTCTGTGAGGATGTTTAGCAGAAAATCAGTGAAAGAGCAGGACTAAAATGCAAAGTTCTTACAGAAATAATTGGACTTGATGTATGAATATGTGAAGAGAATGTTTATGTCATGCTGATGTTTGTGGGTGGCTGGCAGCCCAACCAACCCAACAGCTTGACACTGACAGGTTTGTGTTTTTATTCAAAATCCAGAATTTCCCTCCATTATTTGTTTTACTTTACAGTTCTGGTTCTGCATCAGGTGATCAAATCATGTTTACCAGCACTACTTTGGTTCAAGCAACAAGAAACTGTGACAGCTGTGCATATTCAAGAAAATTATTTGTGGCTGTAACTTGTTTGTTGTTTCTTGTTCATAATTTCAAGTTTCAAAGTATTGGATTTGAAGAGGACAATGCATGTCTTACTCCTCTTCTTGTGACCAGTGATTTAGAGATCTGTTTGTTTTTGCCCTCAAAATAAACACAACTTCAGTAAAGATATGTATATATACTAAACCAAAAGGTATTTTGCAGTTGGATTCATTATAATTCAAAGTCAAGACAGTTAAATTGGGTTAAGCAGGTGTTATTTCCCTTGTAAACACAAATGTAGGTCAAGGTCGTGTGTCTAGTATGAGACATATAAATATCATATATGAGACATATAAGAATCCTATAAGGGAGATGTAGGTTTCATATAAGATTCTTATAAGTCTCATATATGAACATTTCATATAAGAGACCTATAGCTTTCTTATAAGAGAATATAAGATTCATATAAGAGACATATATGAGCTCAGGTTATAGGTTCATATATGATTCATATAAGTTTCTTATAAGAATTTACCTCATTTGCATTTAAAATACCTATAAGCCACATATATGAAATTGTCATACAAGACTCTTATAAGAATCTTATATGAAATTGGGTCCAATTTCTTATAAGAACGTTTCGTACGGGTAAGCACGTCGAACCCAGCTCCAGTCCTTCGGAGCTGTTCCCCAGATTCCTAGGCATGTAGAGTTGACCAGACTCCTTCCTCATGCTGTCTTCTGGTGGTCCTGCGTACACTCTGGGTGGAATCTACTGGTCGGAGTAACCCACGCCGCTCTTCTTGCGTAGCTGTGAGCCGTAGTCGCCTCCTGACAGCGTCCCATCTGTCCAGATCCCAACGCCTTCACGTAAACATACGTCCCTCCTCCGTTCTCTCTCCGGCCAACTGCATGTAAATAAAACAGCAACTTAATACTGAACAATAACATCCCTAGCTACCTGGCGTGTATCGATGGTTGTGTTAGTGTTCATCGGTGATGCAAACCTTTAGCGCATCATACCGATGGACATCAAGATCGAAACTTTACACCAAGTAACCATGTATGGAAAAGGATAATTATTTAATACATTAGCTATACAACGGGGCTTTACAATATAGATTCATAGTTTGCTTAAACCTATAAACTTATTGTATTTATCATGACCATATACGCCATGTGATATGTTACAAATAACTGGACAAACGTTCACTAAATGTTAGATTGTGGTATCCAACTTTAACATTACATTACGCAACCACAATTGCATGACACAACACCCATATCCCCACATGTATGATAACTCCCCGCGTAATATTACACACTATAATATGAAGGTATAAAACAACATGCTCAATAACATAAGGATACAAAAGTTGTCGGAAAGTAGACCGCCATCTTGTATAAAATGTGATATTCCGTGTAAACGAATATTTAACAGTTATGTGCAAATAATTACACACATATAATTCCACTGTATGTTCACTGCATATCACTTCCCAAACATGCATTAATATACATGTAAATCCCGAGGCTCCCTATACGAATAGGTAGTAATGGGCCGGTCGATGTAATTCTCATATTTCCCGTGCACATTCCCACGGACATAAACACGCTTCAAAATCATCGTGTCCCACAATATTACAACACTACTGAAACGTAAACACAAACAAAACAAACATTAGACAACGACATCTACTCAGCCACAGCAATTCGAAACAATAGTCCACCCGCCAAGTCAATGACAACGCTCACCGTAAAAAACCGCCGGGTGATGGAGTACTCGCGCCCGCCAGTACGTCTGCAACCGTACCGTTGACTCTCTCGGGTAGCACTGAACCAAAACCGTGCTAGTTCGCTGACGGGGTGCCAAAGTGTATTCGTACACCGCTGACCCGGACTATGTTAATTCTTCTCTTACTAAATAGCCTATAGATACGCTATAATATAATTTATGCATTACACTATATTATCTTACCAGGTGAAATGAACATTATTTAATTTGCACGACTGTGCCCAACAAATATTTACAAACTTTCGTTTTCTGCAGCTTGACCTGGTTTGTTCACCGCGCGTTACCGGGTGACTATAGCCCGTTCCACGATTCGGACAACAAACTTGCAAATACGCGAAGTTACAGGCGTAAAGCATCTCACATCCCACACGCATACATTCTACAATAGTGTTAGGACTCCAATGCTTATGTTGTAAATAACACAATTATTATATACACTCAAACATATAACAATTACATCATCTCGTGTATCTACAAAAGGCTGTTTAAGCTTCTTCTGCATCTCTAAAACCTCGGGTTGTGACACATATCAAAACACGTATATATAGCAATCTATAAACAAACCTGTGTAAAACAATTAACTGTTTAAGTAGCTTGATTTGACATCCTAATATATGATGAAGATGACACTCACGTGATGGGCAAAGAGTTTTCTCCATTTGGATGGAGTCACACCCAGATTGGCAGCCATAATTTTGGCCATCTGGCTGTTTCCGACTTTTCTCCCAGAGTCTGTGACAAAGGCCCACTGTTTCCCGTGGGCCTTCACAAATCTGTGAAAGAAGAAAGTGTCAGTTTAATGTCATGATGAAGAGTTTTAGCTTGATGTTATGAGGTATATCCAGAGCTTTAGTGTTAATTGTATGACGAGAAAAAAGCACGATTTATCAAGAAGCAGTTGTTGACATACAAACAAGAAAAGAACCCACTATGGAACACCAAATAACTAGTGTGAGTTTACTTACTTGACCAGTCGGACATGAGTCTTCCTCTGAAGGTAGAGGCTGGCTGGTCCATGTTGAATGAGGGTCTTGTGCTGATGAACCTAGATAGATAATTCATAATATGAAAACAGTATAGAAAAGGATAATCATAGGTTATCATTTTCTGTGAACAATAGGTAGAACACTTGCTCTCATGAGCACCCAGTGTTGGTCTACCTCGGTGCCAGCAAAGACCTCCTGCAATGTTTATGCCCAGGAGGGTGGCGATGAAGGCATCCCGCAGCTTTGTCGGGTTTTGCTCATCATGACACTTGCGTTGAAGGGTCTTATTCCTCTTCCGGATTTGGTTGTAAACATGTCTTTCAGACCGGTCAGATAATGACAAATTCTTACTCTATCTCATACTCATTATACGATTTACATATTGTATCAACAAGTACAGCATAATAGCACTTTCAAGCAAAACGTTGAGTTCTTACCTTGAGTCTGGTGTCTGATGACACTGTCCCTTGTCTTCTTCACCTTTCCAAAGATGCGACTGTAACACACAAAAAAAGAAAAAGAAAAAAATTATTAGGAGCAAGTTTTAAAAAAGTCAAGAGACATGCATTTAAAACAGTCACATTCTCAGACATTTCCTAAATAGGTTCTCAAGAACTGTGACTCACTGGTTCCAATCCGTCAGTTTTTTGCTGAATCTTGACACAGCGTCCAAGGAGCCGCCCCCGTTCTCGAGAAAGAAGTGCTTGCTCTCAGCCATGAACTCGCACCATTTCTGCAACAATACAACAACACTTTTAGAGTCAAATGCATCTTTTCCTTGACAAGCATGTTATTGTTACTTACAAACAACAACTTACAAACACTCAGTTAATAATTTTAAACAAGCAGTGTTTATTTGTGAATTTTATAGCCGAGAAATCTTACCTTGACACGGTTCACTTTGTTGACCACATTCGACCCTTTCCTGTTGTCAACCTCCACTTCCCTTACCAAGGGAAGGATGTTGATATCGAAGTACGTCTTGGCTATGTAGTCGTTGTCACTGGTCGCTTTTCGGAACAGGCGGTGGAGGTTCACTTTAATATCAACTGCCTGAAACCACATCAAGACTTGCTTCGCGGTGCGAATGGCTTCCAGTTCCCCCATGCGCTTATCCTCAACAAGCCAGGTCAAAAATTGCGCCCAGAGGTCTCCTACAAGAATTACAAAGCATTATTAAATACATATTTTTTGTGATACTAATTAGTCTTAGTGTTCAAAACTAACAACAACAAAAAAAAAAGAAAAAAGATAAAAAAAAATACTACAGACACAGAAGAGTACAGCACATAAATAAGTACATAAAGTTTGCTTACTGTTGAGGACTGACTTGGGTATCCATGTCGGGATGTTGCAGCCTCCTCCTGAGGGCTTGCGGGACCCTGTCCCTACAACATAAGATAATAATGCAGATGAATCAGATAAGGAAAGACGATTTGTGTGCTGATTTAAAAACATCAAATTCCACTTTCTGTATGTGTAAGTCCAAAAGATCAACTAGAAAAGCAAAATGTCACTTTTGACACTGAAAAGTGTCACCAAAACAGATTTCAAAGTGCAAAGCTCATTTGGGGGTTACAACCACACACAATTTAAACCCAGTCGCTTTTGAATTTTCCTAGAAAAGCCCAGGGTTAAGGTGGTTGGCAAGGGCCTGACAGACCTATTACATGGAGTCAGTTTTACTGCAGTGACTCAAAAAGAGTTATTTGTACCTTTGGAAGCGGATGTTGCTTTCTGGGAGTGGCCATGTTTCCGGGACAAGTGCTGGCCCATGTTCGTCTGCAGCGTCCCGCAGATGTTGCACTTGGACCTCTGGTGAAACAAAAACAAATGCAAGACTGATGATGATTAGTCATGCAAAAGAAAGAAAAATCATGAAAACGCACTCACAGACAGCGGACTATACACGTGTAAAAGAGAGAATAATAAAAAGACAACAATAGACACAAAGATGAAATTGAAGTGTGCTTGCTTACAGGCATCTTTGTTTCCCGGGCCCCATCCAGCTTAAACCATTCTCTGGCCTCTGGACGAGGCACATTGTGCCTCCCCACAATGTGGTCTGTCATCCTAATGACTCGTGCTGAGCAGTGTGGGAGTGGGCACCTTTTCTTGGGCCTAAGACAAGAACAAGATTATTAGTATGTGGATATAAACAATTTCAAGATTCGATCATGAAGCGTACAAATACATGTCAAATGTATAGTGTATATACTTGTGTACATATAGCTTCACACCTCTTTCCGTGTCCCGTCCCACTGGCTGTCTTCCTGGGCTTGTCTGCATGTGGTATGGCAGTGACCTCCTCCTCAACCAGAGGAATGCAAAAAGGAAATATTGGAATAATGCATTATCAGTTTCCATGTCAAAGCAATCCATGAATGAAATGATAACTTTAAGCAATACATAGACGTTAATCACCCCGTTACTTCAACATAAAGTGAAGTAAAACTGGCTAAGGAAAACAACAACTCACCCCGTGATAAATGCGTCAATCTCCATTCGGCGACGGTCTGCCAACTGCTCCTCTTCCAATTGGCACTCCTCAGCAGTCTCATCATAATTTGGATCTTTATCTGAAAGAAATGTGTTCTTTGTTAAATGGAATCTGGGACATCTACCTGGCAGTGGGATATGTGCCAGACATAAAGAAGAAAACAACAACTAAGACTAACAGAAAAGAAAGGACAGAGAAAGAACCTGGCTCACCAAAGTCATCCGCTCCGACTCATCCCACATCTCCTCTTCACTCTCCTCGCTGTCCGCAATCATGTCAAAAAAGGCTTCAGTGCGGGGTTCTCCTGTGGACAAAAACAAATTTAAGCATCAACTCGGATAAAAACTAAACACTGTTGTCAAATTCAAACAGTACGTTTTTGTTGACTATGCATTGACTATACATTAAATCCATACACAAGATCGCTAAAGACTAAATAGTGTCAATATTTTGATTAATAAACTTGCAAACGTTGTAAAAACACAGTGTTTGTATTGTGTTGTTTTGTTTTTTTCTTCTGTTTTTGTCAGCAGAATACTCAATAATTGCGTGCCTAAAGAATCACGCACACATAATAAGACTCATAGACAATTACACAGACAAATAAATAGACAGACAGACAGAGACAGGCAGATAGGCAGACAGACAAAAAGATAGATGCATGTTCACCTTCGTAGACTTCCGAATAAACACTGTCTCCATCATCCTCTGCCATCTCCATCTGCTCCTCAGCTCTGTCTCCCTTAAAGAAAACCCCCCTCCTCACTCTCTCCCATCTCCTCCCCACCTGCGCTCTCTCTCCCCTCACCTCTGTCTCCCTTAAAGAAACCCCCCTCCTCACTCTCTCCCACCTCCTCCCCACCTGCGCTCTCTCTCCCCTCACCTCTGTCTCCCTTAAAGAAACCCCCCTCCTCACTCTCTCCCACCTCCTCCCCACCTGCGCTCTCTCTCCCCTCACCTCTGTCTCCCTTAAAGAAACCCCCCCTCCTCACTCTCTCCCACCTCCTCCCCACCTGCGCTCTCTCTCCCCTCACCTCTGTCTCCCTTAAAGAAACCCCCCTCCTCACTCTCTCCCATCTCCTCCCCACCTGCGCTCTCTCTCCCCTCACCTCTGTCTCCCTTAAAGAAACCCCCCTCCTCACTCTCTCCCATCTCCTCCCCACCTGCGCTCTCTCTCCCCTCACCTCTGTCTCCCTTAAAGAAACCCCCCCTCCTCACTCTCTCCCCTCACCTCTGTCTCCCTTAAAGAAACCCCCCTCCATCTCCTCCCCACCTGCGCTCTCTCTCCCCTTCGCTGTCATATTCTCCCCCCCCCCCCTTCCGACCCGCAGTCTTTGCCCCCCTTCCCCCCTCTGTCCTCTTCTTCTCCCTAGCCATAATCGCACTAATCTCAGATGGCGACATGATGCAACGTGACAGCAAAGTTGCACCCCCTCCCCACTGAAATCTCCTTCGTCCCATCACTCTCCTCCAGCACCCTCACTCTCCCAGCCCCCCTACTCCCCACCCTGCCTCCTCACCGTCTACCTCTACCTCTCCCACCCCTTGCCCCCCCTTTGGCATTCTGCTTGTAAAAAGTTGTTGAATCCACTGAAAAGAAAAATACAAAACACAGTCTTGAACAATGGTCACTACACTTGGCAAGTACTTGTTAAACAAAGCCAGTCTAATCAAACCTGTTTTTTTCCGCAAAAACACACAACTATTAAAGTCAAGTAAAGTTTAAACTTCAAACAAAAGGTTGAAGACTATGATGTTTTCTACAAAACAAATGAACAATTAGTAATATAAGAGACTCACTGATTCGAAAGTAGCTGCTTGCTGCTGTTAAACAACACACGCACGTGGTTACTTCTTGCCGGCCGGCTATAAGTGATGGATCACTACTACACAGCACAGCAGCAGCGTCATAGCTAAGTACACAGGTACACAGCCAGCGCTGCCCACTGGGTCAGTGATGCCAGACGCAATTCTGGAATGTGTCCGCGCCCCGCTGCGCGCTAGGCGTGGCTCAGTAAGTACACAGCGACTTGCGTGCGTGCGTTTGTGTGTGCGTGCGTGTGTGTGTGTGTGTTTGTGTGTGTGTGTGTATGTATGTATGTATGTATGTATGTGTGTGTGTGCTTGCGTGCGTGCGTTTGTGTGTGCGTGCGTGCGTGTGTTTGTGTGTGTGCGTGTGTGTGTGCGTGCATGTGTGCGCGCGTGTGTGTGTGTGTGTGTGTGTCACAGTGTGTGTGCGTGTGTGTGTGTGTGTGTGTGTTTCTGTTCTTGTGCGAATATGAGCGTTGGTATGTTAGTGTCCAAGATTTAGGTTTAAACTTAAAGACAACATTCAGATTTCTAGTGCCACTGTCATTTACATTTGTCTTACTCGTCTTTCCGATATGTTTGCAGAACAGGTGGGGGCTTGCCAGAGGATCACAGCCCAACTGATGTTGATTTGCTAGAACAAATAAATTTGACTCTTTGAAAGAAGCTTTTGCAAAAACTTTCTCTTTCTGTTCGCAGGAATGCGTGTGTGATGTTGATTTTCAGTGTGAAAGTGTGTGCAATGCCTGTAGATTGAGCTAGCATGTGCGTGAGCGTGTGTGGGTGTGGGTGTGGGTGTGTGTGTGCGTGTGTTTGTGTGTGTGTGTGTGATAGCACTACATTCTGATTTCAATAGGAAAGAACAACTTTAATTCAATTCAAGTCAAACGTACTTTATTTTCCCAGTAATGAAATATTACAGTGTGGTGTTGGACATAAACACACAAAAACAATAACCGACGAAATACATAAACACAGACAAATATTAAGTTAACCATATTACAAATTCACAAATAAAAAAACACTTTGCAAAAAAATATATACACCTTAAATTTAATGTATTCTCAAAATCATTGACTGGGCTTTACTGGAAGTGTTCAAAGAAGGCACATAGTGATCTTCAGATCTTTTCATTAAAAACTGACCATTATGTGGTCATTTTAGTATTGCTATATAGATTTACACCAATATTAGCAAGTTAGGACCAGAAAAATCAAGCTCTGGGGTTAGACATTTCTAGGTCACCTGCATAGCTGGCTCTCAACTATGTTTAATAAAACCCCAAATGAGGCACTTTTTGAAAATATAGGTGTTTGAAACCTAAAAGTGACGTCACAAGAAGTGAAAGAATGAACCTCACCAATATTAGAAACGTTAGGCACAAAAAATATCATGAGCTCAGGGTTAGACATTTCTAGGTCACTTCAATACCTGGCTCTCAATTATGTTTTATAAAGGCCCAAATGAGGCACTTTTTGAAAATATGGGCTTTGGGTAAGCAAAACTCTCATCAGTATAAACAAAAGAAAGACCACATCTTGTTAATAATAATAATAATAATAATGGACATTTGCTATAGCGCATAATCATATATATGCTCAATGCGCTTTACAATAACTAGAATTAACATAACTAATAATAAAACCATACACAATGAACAAGACCCACAATCTACATAACATAGCATACTCAGCATACTCCATGCAAGCAAACACAAAAGCTTAACACACTCCAAGCACGCAAGACCAAGCAAACAGGGTAAAGACAAAACAAAGTCATACAAGCAAAACCATACAAGCAAAATTAATACCGAACTCCATGCAAACAATACTCAAAACTCAAAAGAAAAAACATGACAAAGCAACGGAATGAGAAAAAGCCATATATATACATACAAATTCAAAACACTCCATGCACGCAGGGGGGGGGGGGGGGGGGGTATCATGTGTATGCAAGTGAAAAAAGATGCGTTTTCAGGCCTGTGCGGAAAGAGCCAGAGGAGGCAGAGTGACGAAGAGTGACAGGGAGAGAGTTCCAGACGAGAGGAGCAGAAACAGAAAAAGAGCGCTCACCAAAAGATTTAGTGTTGACTCTCGGAGTGGAAAGGATAGAGGTGTCTGCTGAGGAGCGGAGTGTCCTGCCCGGTGTGTATGTCTGAGTCATGTCTGTGAGGTATGCGGGTCCTGTCTGTGTGCGTGCACCATAGGATAGGCATGCGATTTTATATTTGATGCGTGACTCTATTGGAAGCCAGTGCAGTGCTTGGAGATGAGGGGAAATGTGTTCGGACTTGCGGACTCTGAGGACCAGGCGTGCAGCATTGTTCTGCAATTTCTGTAACCTGTTTAGGAGGTACTGGGGGCAGCCATACAGCAGTGCATTACAATAGTCCAGTCTGGAAAGAATGAATGCAGAGACTAGAGTCAGAGCTGCTTCTTTAGAAAGGTAATGGCGTATCGAGCCAATACGGCGGAGTTCAAAGTTGACGGCACGAGTGATGTTTTGTACCTGTGCGTTCATAGTTAGGTGGGAGTCTAGTGTGACACCCAAGTTCTTCACTGAAACCGAGAAGGGGACAACTGCATTGCCTATTGTGATGGACTCTGGGAGCTGGATGGAGGTAGACATGCGTGGAGAGGAGGCAGCCATGACTTCCGTTTTCTCATCATTTAATTTTAGCTTGTTAAATGTCATCCAGGATTTAACGTCCAGGATGCATTCTTGCATTGAGTGCATCAGAGTGTCGAAACTCTTGAGATCAGCAGACTTCTGAAGTTGCGTATCATCTGCATAAGAATGATGGAGAACTGAGTGTGAGGCCATGATGTCAGGGAGGGGTGTGGTGTATAACACAAACAATACCGGCCCTAGGACCGAACCCTGAGGCACGCCGTAGCGTAGCAGAGCAGGATCAGAGGTGCTATTGTTTATGGAGACAGTCTGGGTACGGTTGGACAAGTAGGAGGAGAACCAGAGAAGGACAGAATCACTAACGCCAAAAACGTGTTCTAAACGGCTGATGAGGAGACCATGATCAATGGTATCGAACGCTGCCGACAAGTCGAGCAGCGTCAGGATGGCAACTTTTCCTTTGTCTAAAGCGAGTAAGAGGTCATTTACAATTTTCACTAAAGCTGTTTCCGTACTGTGCCCAGACCGATATGCAGACTGCAGAGGGTTGAACAGATTGTTGGATGTGAGGTGAGCAGAAAGAAAGCTGAGACAGAACTACCTTTTCTATTATTTTAGAAACGAAAGACAGGTTACTGACAGGCCGAAAGTTTTTCAACTCATTGTGGTCCAGTGTAGATTTCTTCAACAGTGGGGTAACAAGAGCGGTTTTGTGGATATCCGGGAAAGATCCAGAAGCGAGGGAGTCATTCACAATCTTTGTAATGGTGGGGAGCACCACATCTAGACATTCAAAGAGCAAGGAGGTTGGGATCGGGTCAAGATCACACGTTTTAGGGGCAGAGCTAGTCAAGATCTTCCGGACTTCTGATTCAGTGACAGGGGTGAACGATGCTAGAGGATCGCCACTGAACGGTGTTCCAAGGGGATGAGGAACAGAGGGCTGGGAGTCGAGGTCATCTCTTAACTTTTCTACCTTAGTCACAAAGTAGTTGGAGAACACATCAGGGAGGGACGCTGAAGGGTACACAGTGGGAAGCAGACTAGCGCTAGATCTAGCACAAAGATCGTTGGTAATGTGATACAGCTCTTTGCTTGATTTCGCCTGGGCTATCTGAGTGGTGTAGAACATGGACTTTGCTTTGTGAACAATGAAGGTCACAAAATTCTTGGCTTTTCTGTACAATTGTTCATACACTGTCAGACCAGATACCTTCCACTCTCTCTCGGCACGACGCCGTTCTTCCTTAGCCTGGAGTAGTTCATCGCCAAGGAGACCAAACCACGGAGTCACCTTTCTTGAGGACACCTTGCGCCTGGAGGCGGGGGCGTGCTTGTTAAGTTCACTGAAAGTCTATTTTTAGTCAAATCAAGTTCCCTTTGGCAGAGAAGGTACATAAAATGCATCTTTACACAATGCCCATGTTAGTTTTGGTGAAAACAATGTTTAATGAAAAAAAAAATGAAGAAAAAAAAACCTTCTTTAAATTTACACCAATATTAGTAAACATTAGTCTAACCCTAGAACTCCAAAAAGTCGACTTAAGAGCTATATTTATCATTATATTTCCTTGAAAATCACAGGGTACCTTCTTTGCATGACTACCTACCTGTCTCTGAAAAGAAAAAACACGAAAAATATATTTGAGAAAGATATAGCTAAAAATGCAGCAACAGGTCGTTTCAAGATGCAACTTCTCAACACCTCAAGTTTTTTGAGAATTTTTGAGATTTTTTTTAAAAACCCCTAGGGTCGAACAGTGTTTGGTAGAGCATACAATGATGATTCCAAATCACTTTAGCTTTTCTCCCTAGGCCTATCCAATCATTAGATATGTATGTTTTACTGAGTTTGAAAATAGTCATGTTCTACACCAATATTAATGAAAAAGTCAAAAAATTACAACAGTGGCGCTAACCCTTGTTTAGATTGTATTTTTCAAGTTTCAACACTTTAAATGATGTACAAATTACTTCAAGCAATCACTTGTCTCTCTTTAATAGCGTTGGCGCCAAAAAAACCGTCTTACGATTTACACCAATATTAGTTGACTTTGTCATGTTTCAACCCCAAAAATTGGAAAAAATTCTAATAAATTCCATGTCCATTTTTTTGCATGTGTGCATGGATAGAAATTGATTCAGTACAATGCAAGCAACAAATTGGAACCCTAACCCTAATCCTAGGTTAAATTTTGACACTTAATGTCATATGAAAGTAAATGCTGATTTTGGGTCAAAGAAGGATTTTTTTTATTTTCACGATTTCAACCCTTGATATTGTAGCCGCTACTTTTACAGACTGGTATGTGCACTTAAAAGTCATAGAAGAACAAGCACTGATTTTTACACCCCCGGTATAGGGGTGTGTATAGGATTCGGTCGATGTGTTTGTTTGTGTGTGTGTTTGTGTTCGCATATAGATCTCAAGAATGAACGGACCGATCGATCGTCACCAAACTTGGTGAACAGGTTCTATACATTCCTGAGACGGTCCTTACAAAAATTGGGACCAGTCAAACACACGGTTAGGGAGTTATTGGTGGATTAAGATTCTACAAGGATTTATAGAGGGACATATTATTGGTCAAAGGGAAATAACCTTCTCAGTTGGTGGCAGTGAGAATGGTAAGGACGGGGGTGTTTTTCCTACCTCGGAGGAATTTCTTGTTATGATTATTTTTTACAATCTCAGGGTTGATCCTTTAGAACCCTAATATTGGTGTAGTCCAAGACTAAATTGGACTTAAAAAAAATTCACTCAACTCAAAAAGCTAAAATTTTTAATATTGATTTAAGTGGTTTTTTTTCTTTGTAATCATGATCCTGGCCTTTTTCTTATGCATATTATTTTTGTTTGACCACCCTATGACTATGCAGTAGGCTGTAACAGGCAAAAGAAAGCTTTAATTGTTTTATGGCTCTCAAAGGTTGAAAAATAAAGTTAGAGCTGAGATATTTTGAAATTGTGCCTTATTTGTAATGCCATTTAACATGGATAACACAGCCCTTTGAGAATTAAGTGGAAATGCTTGACCCTGGCAACCATTTTTTTAGGGTTGAAACGTGAACAAGTCACTAATATTGGTGTTCATTTTTTCTTGATGTCATAACTTTTGATTGATTTATTGGATTTGATTTCTGTTTGTTGTAGGAGGTAGCTGTTGATGAATTTTGCATTTCTGAAAGAAGGAACAAATGTGTATCTTGAACGGTGAAGGTGTAGTGAATGGTCAAAAATTTTAAAAATTGGTTTTAATTTTTTTAAATTAAAATTGATACCATCGTGTTGAGAATGATGCGTAGATGAAAAAACATATAAGGTACAAGTTTCTATCTTGAAAAACAGCTGAGCTATTTATAGATTAGTTTTCGGCCAGGGTAAATATCGGTGTTGTTTATGACTAAAATAACTTTGTCAAAAACTTTTGACCTAATTTGACCCGGAATGAGTTTTTTGCACAGAACACATTCATTTTTGATATAGAATCGATTGATATATCGTCCTTGTCCGATTGAAACCTCGTAAATCGATTTTGAGCGTTTCGAGAAAAACACAAAAAAGTCTTTAAAAAATAACTTGTCATCAAAATAAGCCAATTTTTTCTGCACATGATCTACAAACACAAAGAAATTACTGTGTGTAATTAAATAGTGTTGGTCACAATTAAAACGCACGATATTCGACAAAATTGCAAGATACGAGTTTTTCTTTTTTAAAACCCGACCAAACTTGAAGACTTACAAGGTTTTATAACATAGCCAAAGAACAAAAAAGACAAAAACAATGTTTAATAAACGCAGTAAACACACAATCGTTCTTTTGTCACAATTTGTATTTGTTTTTTCATTGTACAAACCGATGTATACTCATTCTTGTGTAAAATGTCCTTGCAGTCTCCTTGCAACCTTGTCAATTAACACACAAACAAAACCAAGTGTAAACTGAAGCTTATCAGTACATAACATTCTTTGCTTGCAGGGAAGCGTAAACATCCATACAAGAGCCTTTTTGTATGCACAGAAAACAGGGTATTCCTTGAAAACAATGAGATATCTTAGTTTGAGTGCAATTGTCATCTAAATGTCCTCGAACAGCTGGTAGTTATGCAGGATGACCACTCATGAGAATGCAGAGCTTAACGACCATGGGGTAGACCATCATAGTATTGGCATGAATCTACTGGAAAAACCTCCTTGACATGCTGAAGATGCTGCCACTTTATGTCTTTGATGGTCAGCCGTACTCAGTAGAGCTGGGGGATGATATCGGGCTCACCATGTGCTCTCCTTCTTCTTTGTGAAAAAGGCCACCACTCCTCAGAATAGATGAGCTTGTAGCGACAAGTACCGTCAGGCAGGTACTTCGGACTGCGAATATCCACCAATTATGGATCCCCAGAAGTGTCTGAGATCAAGAAAGTTCTTGAAGAATGTGTTGGCTACCTGGACAACTTTGTAAGGTTGCCTTTTTCTTGCAGAGGTGATGACTTCCACGTATTCGGCAGGCCAGACTATTTGCCTTCTCCTTAGTTTGTTTTTGATAGCTGGGTGTACAGAGTCCACTTTCATCCAGGTATGACCTTTCTCAGGAAACTTTTGGAAAACGACTTTTCCTTGACTGACTGCAAAGTAAAGATGGGCGTTTCCCAAGACTATTAAACTGCGGTTCTGGTACCCACAGCCGTCATTGTAGATAATGATTGCCTTGGTTGTTTCGCCAACTGTTGCTTTTGACTTATCTTTTTTGACTCATCCTAAACGTAGCTAGTAACCTCTGTGTCACTCAAGTTGTACAACGTGAAGACACTAGTGGCAGCACAGCTTGGCCTTGAAGTATTTGTCATTTGCTTATATACATAGGGCCAACAAGTCGACCTGCAGATACATGGTGAAAACTTGGACATCACCATTCTCTTTAGCAACCCTCTTGTCAATGGTCTGTCATTTGCAAGCTTCGTCTTTGCGTTGAATGTGCATCTGGTACACACGCTATGGGATGTTTCCTTACTTGGATTCACAGCAAACGTTGCATTCATAGTTTTGGGGTTGGTGAATCACAATGTTTGGTTTGCTTCACTACTTCCATTACTCCTGGAAGATAGTGACTGTGTTTCCAAGCGAAAGCTGCACCATCAATTGACTCCTGCTCGCTCATGCGGAGCTTGCACCAGACAGAGCAAACATGACTCCTAATGCAAACAAGTCGAGCAGATACAGTTTTTGTCATACTTTACAGTTGTTGGGTCAATGCAGTCCACATGAAACTGACCATGATAATGGACACAGTACACCCACTAAACACAATTAGAGTCCATACGAACAGTAATGTCATCTATGATAAGTTCCGTTTCGAAATCCCATGGTATAGAACTTTTATTCAGGCACACACAGCACATCAACCTAAGATCTTCAAGCGAAGAGAATTGGCTTTCAGGTGTGAAGGACCCACTGCCAGACATGACGGACTGCATTCAGACACTAGAACACAACTTCAGTACGTGACATAGGCATACCTGTACATCTCCACCTAACAAATAAGATCAGAAGTTCAGGACTGAACTGTTACATAGGTAAGAGATATGTCAGAATACTTTAACTGCCCAATCTCTATTTGTAGTTATGCTTTTGTACTCAGCAAAGGAAAATACTAACACTAAACTCATTTGAACAATAACTGATGTCGTAGAGTGTCATTTTACTACACAATACGTAATGTGGGCACTTCTAGCTTCATTAATGACGCTAATATTTAATTTTACCTAAACTCTGAGCGTACGGACATGTTACCGTAACCTCGTATCTAACGGAAACTGTTCATTTACCGCCGTGTTTAGATATTAGAAAACTTGTAAGTCGACATACGAGGTTTGCATCGGCCAAAACTGAAAATCACGCGAACAAAAAAAAGCTCGTAACTCAAGTTACGTGTAATTTTGGTTCGCGGTTTTGCCATAATGATATACGAGGTATTTTTATACCCATTTTTAACTGACTTCCAGCGATCTTAGGCTTCCACCACAATAACCAAAAAATCGAGAAAAAATCGTAGATTATATTGATGTAAAAAAGTAGATTTCGCAAAAAATCGAGTTACGAGGTTTTAATCGGACAAGGACGATATACTTGTATACCAAAAATATCAATTTTGAAAAAAGTGACCAAAATGTCACCAACATGTCCACTTACATAGAAAATCACTATAATCTACCCCGGATATATTTCATGACCAAAATATTTTTTTTCATATGTCAAATGTTATTTTATGATCATGTGCGGGGTTAAAACAGGCCGCAGAAAATCAAGGATATTTTTAATTTGGACTTTAAGTTTTTACGGTTAGGCCATGAACACCGATATTAGCACTGACCCTGTGGTTTTTCGGGAATACCCGCTAAACTAATTAGGGTTTGGCAATGAAACTTACAGGAGATGTAGACCTCATTAAGCTTTACTATCCCTGAAAAGAGATTTAAAATCGGTTCATAACTTTTTGAGTAGGGTTGAATGACATACTAATATTGGTGAGGTTGACCAGGGTTAGGGTCTTAGGTATGACCCGGCCGGGGTTCGAAGCCACGACCTCCCGATCACGGGGCGGACGCCTTTCCACTAGGCCAACCGTGCCGGTACTGCAAATTTTATAACTTTTTATTAATTGTTGCTCCCATGGGGTCGCCTTCACGCGGCGGGAGCGTTTAAACAGAGCTACCCCACCCCTTTACTTCTCTTCTTTTGTCTTGTTTCTGCCTTACCAGTCCTTTCACCTACTATTCCCTGCAGTTTTCCAATTCTTTTCTTGTTGTCTTATTTCTACCTGACTGGATCCATCACCTTTATTTCACTTACCAAAAGTCTTCTTTTCCACATCCTTATTTCTCTGCACCCCGCATGTCGTAAGAGGCGACTAACGGATTCTGTTTCTCCTTTTACCCTTGTTAAGTGGTTCTTGTATAGAATATAGTCAATATTTGTAAAGATTTTAGTCAAGCAGTATGTAAGAAATGTTTAGTCCTTTGTACTGGAAACTTGCATTCTCCCAGTAAGGTCATAATATATTGTACTACGTTGCAAGCCCCTGGAGCAATTTTTTGATTAGTGCTTTTGTGAACAAGAAACACTTAACAAGTGGCTCTATCCCATCTCCCCCCTTTCCCCTATCCCATCTCCCCCCTTTCCCTCGTCGCGATATAACCTTCGTGGTTGAAAACGACGTTAAACACCAAATAAAGATCGCTGGGAAATTCGGGTCGCTTCCTCCCAGTGGAGCCAATACGTATGGTTGACTGCATTTGTGCAATACTAGAGTTAGGCGGCGTATGTTAACCCGTGATTTGAATAAAAGTAAAACCGTGATAAATCACGGGGCGCGCCCCGTGTTTTGTAACAAATGTTTTACAAATCACGGGGCGCCCGATATTTTCTTGTCATCTCCAAAGTCAAGGGATCTATTAAATTTTTTTGATTTTTTGTTTCATTACTTTATTGTCCCATCGCTGGGAAATTCGGGTCGCTTCCTCCCAGTGGAAAGTTAGCAGCAACAGAGTCGCGCTACCCAAGGGATCTATTAGAATTTTTGTCTTCTTTGTTATGCTAAAAATCGTAGTATTTTACCTATCCAGTAAATACTAAAAATACCATTACTTTATTGTTCCATCGCTGGGAAATTCGGGTCGCTTCCTCCCAGTGGAAAGCTAGCAGCAACAGAGTCGCGCTACCCCAAAATCAAGGAGAATTTGTTTTAAATTTTGTGTATTACTTTATTTTTTCAATCACTGGGACTGAAATTCAGGTCGCTTCCTCCCAGTGGAAAGTTAGCAACAACAGAGTCGCGCTACCCCAAAGTCAAGCCGGATCTATTAGAATTTTGTCTTCTTTGTAATGCTAAAAATCGTAATATTTTTCCTATCCAGTAAATACTAAAAGCGGACCTATGGGTGTGATACAAAAACAAGAATGGTAGGTAATTAGAACGTTACATCTACACTGAGAACGTCGACCTAGTGGTCTTTTAAGTAGACAGACAGACACACACTTATAATACAAACTGATAAAGAACTTATCTCAAATTGTCTTCTCCAGCTTGTATCACGATTTTTGGATAAGTTCTTTACTTGTATCATAAGTGTTTATCTTTCTGTCTACTTAAAAGACAACTGGGTCGACGTACTAGTCGGTACATGTATCGTTTTGTTTTGTCAATAATTTAACGTTACAATTACCTACCATTCAAATTGGATTTTTTTATTTGAATTTCGGAACGTTAGCAGTACATTTGTATTTGGCTTTATGGGTGTGATCATTGTAAGTGTGGACAAGCACCGAGTAGTCGTTTTTAAGTGATACAGACGTTTGCGGCACACAATGATAATCGACCGGAATATACGAGAATAATCAACAAGTCGCGTAAGGCGAAAATACAACATTTAGTCAAGCTGTCGAACTCACAGAATGAAACTGAAGGTAATGCAATTTTTCAGCAAGACCGTATACTCGTAGCATCGTCAGTCCACCCCTCATGACAAAGGCAGTGAAATTGACAAGAAGAGCGGGGTAGTAGTAGCGCTGAGAAGGATAGCGCACGCTTTTCTGTACCACTCTTCGTTTTAACTTTTTGAGCGTGTTTTTAATCCAAACATATCATATCTATATGTTTTTGGAATCAGGGACCGACAAGGAATAAGATGAAAGTGTTTTTAAATTGATTTTGACAATTTAATTTTGATAATAATTTTTATATTTTTAATTTTCAGAGCTTGTTTTTAATCCAAATATAACATATTTATATGTTTTTAGAATCAGAAAATGATGAGGAATAAGATGAACGTAAATTTGGATCCTTTTATAAAAAATTCTTTGTTTTTTTTTTTACAATTTTCAGATTTTTAATGACCAAAGTCATTAATTAATTGTTAAGCCACCAAGCTGATATGCAATACCGAAGTCCGGCCTTCGTCGAAGATTGCTTGGACAAAATTTCAATCAATTTGATTAAAAAATGAGGGTGTGACAGTGCCGCCTCAACTTTTACAAAAAGCCGGATATGACGTCATCAAAGGTATTTATCGAAAAAAAGAAAAAAACGGGGATATCCAATCCCAGGAACTCTCGTGTAAAATTTCATAAAGATCGGTCCGGTAGTTTGGTCTGAATCGCTCTACACGCACGCACGCACACACACACACACACACACACACACACACACACACACACACACACACACACACACACACACACACACACACCACGACCCTCGTTTCGATTCCCCCTCTATGTTAAAACATTTAGTCAAAACTTGACTAAATGTAAAAATGGGCATTTTGAAAGTAAGATCTTTTAGATAACTT